>NC_140964.1:142040185-142152105 GCF_056783735.1 Eptatretus burgeri
ACCTCCTTCAAATTCCCTGCTTTCCTTCCTGAAAGTCCCTGTTGTGTCCATTTTGTTTACCCTGTGTACCCCACCCCATCCCTCTCCCACAGATCTCATGTCTCTGCTCCCCACTGTTTTGTCATTCCCTCTCTCACCCCTCTTATCCCATGCCCCCCCTTGATGTGCATTGTGTGTTCGCTCTCATACGAGCCTTGGCATTTTTTGGGGAAAAAAAGAAAAGTCCTCGCAGGGTATTAGGGGGTTGATGGGGAAAAAGCCTTTGCAGGGTACGAGGGGGTTGGTGGGAGAAAGGTCTCGCAGGAGATGAGTTTATGGGAGAAAGCCCTCGCAGGGCATGAGGGGATTGATGGGAGAAAGCCCTTGCAGGGAATGATGGGGTTGATGGGAGAAGTCCTCGCAGGGTATGAGGGGGTTGGTGGGAGAAAGTCCTCGCAGGGTATGAGGGGGTTGATGGGAGAAAGCCCTCGCAGGGAATGAGGGGATTGGTGGGAGAAAGTCCTCGCAGGGTAAGAGGGGTTGATGGGAGAAAGCCCTCGTGGGGTATGAGGGGTTGGTGGAAGAAAGTCCTCGCAGGGTATGAGGGGGTTGGTGGGGGAAAGCCCTCTCAGGGTATGAAGAGGTTGGTGGGAGAAATCCCTCGCAGGGTATGAGGAGGTTGGTGGGAGAAAGCCCTCACAGGGTATGAGGAGGTTGGTGGGAGAAAGTCCTCGAAGGGTATTAGGGAGTTGATTGGAGAAAGCCCTCGCAGGGTATGAGGGGGTTGGTGGGAGAAAGTCCTCGCAGGGTATGAGGAGGTTGGTGGGAGAAAGCCCTCGCAGGGTATTAGGGAGTTGATGGGAGAAAGCCCTCGCAGGGTATGAGGGGTTGGTGGGGGAAAGCCCTCGCAGGGTATGAAGAGGTTGGTGGGAGAAATCCCACTTTTAAAATGTTGAGCAACAATCAATGAATGACAATGTTTAAATTATTGGTTGAAATTAATTTCCGATCTCCGAGTTGACCCATCACGGTCTTTCTGACCCAATGTTGGTTAAAAACATGGGGGCAATACTCCTGGGCGCTGGTGGTGGCTGAATCAGATAATCAGGTAAACGATGGTCGGTATGGACGACCCAGAAAATATGTAATGGAGGAGAAAGTAAATAAAGATGGATCGTTTTTTAAAATATTTTTTATGTTGTTGAACAAAATTTGGTATTTAACGGGTAATAAAGGTTGTGGTCAAGTTTGATGGAAATCGTGTGTGTGTGTGTGTGTGTGGGGTGTGTGTAGAGCGTGTGTGTGTGTGGGGTGTGTGTGTGTGTGTGTGTGTGTGTGGGGTGTTTGTGTGTTTGTGTGTTTGAGTGTTTGCGGGTGTGTGTGTGTGTGTTTGTGTTTGAGTGTGTGTGTGAGTGTGTGTGTGTGTGTGTGTGTGTGTGTGTGTGTGTTTGAGTGTTTGCGGGTGTGTGTGTGTGTGTGTGCTTGTGTGTGAGTGTGTGTGTGTGTGTGTGTGTGCGTTTGAGTGTATTTGTGTTTGTGTGTATTTGTGTGTGTGTGTGTGTGTGTGGTTTCAGAGAAGAAGTTGAAAGTGTGGACGGACGGACGGACGGAGCGCCGTCCCATTACCTCTCTGTAACTCCGTTCCAGGTGAGCAAAAAAAAAATATATTGGAGGGATCTAGTTGCCCGCCAGGTGTGCATTTTGCACGTCATTGTATAAAACAGCATCATGGAATTCTCCAATATTGTGTACGTGTGTTTGTGTGTGTGTTCACACGCGCACGTGACGTGTTTGTGTGTGTGTTCACACGCGCACGTGACGTGTTTGTGTGTGTGTTCACACGCGCACGTGACGTGTGTTTGTGTGTGTTCACACGCGCACGTGACGTGTGTTTGTGTGTGTTCACACGCGCACGTGACGTGTGTTTGTGTGTGTTCACACGCGCACGTGACGTGTGTTTGTGTGTGTTCACACGCGCACGTGACGTGTGTTTGTGTGTGTTCACACGCGCACGTGACGTGTGTTTGTGTGTGTTCACACGCGCACGTGACGTGTGTTTGTGTGTGTGTTCACACGCGCACGTGACGTGTGTTTGTGTGTGTGTTCACACGCGCACGTGACGTGTGTTTGTGTGTGTGTTCACACGCGCACGTGACGTGTGTTTGTGTGTGTTCACACGCGCACGTGACGTGTGCCCGCGCACGTCCGTGACGTCACGTTCATCGCAGCCGTCCCGGCCATGCGGTGCGGCCGTTGTACTGAGCGGCGAGCTGTGCTGCGACGGCCGCTCTCTGGGGCCGCATTGTGCCGTCCGTGCTTCTTCTTTGTGTTCGAGAGCGAAGTGGACGCGGCCGTGCAGCGAGGCCGATTGTTTCGAGCCGGGGAACGAGTCGCCATCGGTGCCTCGGGAGGCAAAGACTCGGCCGTTTTAGCCCACGTGCTCAAGGTTTGTGTTCTCTCATGATGTTTCTCACATGTGTTCAAACCTATGTTATTACCAATTAATATAACCTTCATTTAACCCTTCAATATAACAGATTAACAGAACAAGCTTGAATAAATACGGCAAAAGGTGGGGAAGACCAACTGAGCTTTTATATACTCCCCAAGGTACAACACGAAAAGTACGTTTCAATTTGAAACTTATTTGCTTCCAAAAGATTCAAATGCAGTTGTGTGTGTGTTTGTGTGTGTCACACTTTAATTATTAATGTGTGAAACGTCACATTTTAATGTATCGAAAGTATTGTTGCGGTCTTCGCGCCCGCCGGCGTGCGACGGCCACGTAACTCGAATCGCGGCGCGTCGCCCACCGGACGGACAATCCAGTCGTGACCCTCTCGGACTAACGCCGGGAACCAGTCACGGGTGGACCTTTCGGTCTCACCGCGATCGAGCCAATCAGCCCCCGCGTGGGATAGGGTTGCTCGCCAAATTCGAACTACCTAAGTACCCACGCGGAGGGTAGACCGGGCGATCGCACCTCGCCGCAGGTCGACTTCGGACACGGGCCACTTAAGCGACCCGTTCCGTACTATCAGAATAACCGAGCGGTGTTATCGTCGACCTCGACGGTTCGATTAATTATCGGGCGTATTCAGCCCACTACCAACCCTTTACGTGAAGCAAGATGGGGGTTCAATGGAGGAAAAGACGAAGCGAAGCGGGAGAACAGTTCAACAATAAAGCACATTTATTCTCGGCACACGGGAAGCACACAAATACAATTCCACCAAATGCACACAAAAAAAGAAAACACAATTCCATTTACACAAAAAGCAAATATAAAAGTGAAAACACAGTGCAGAGCTAATACCGACTACCGAGCACACGGCAACACTTATACAATTCTACTTCACAGACGGCGCCGACAACACATACCCAAAACCAAGGAAAAGAAATACCCTCAAGAATGAGGTAGGCCTGGGGCCGAGACCTGGTCGGGCCTACCCGTCTGGTGATGAGACGCGGAGCGGCGATGGCCCCGCAACCCGCGGGCCTCGTGGACAGTGCCTGGCAGGGGGTGGGAACGGGGCCCCCTTGGTCGCACTATCTCAGCGCGGGGGGAAACAGGAGGGGGGTTGCTGATGCTCGGGGTATAGAGGATCTTTATTATGTGCGACGAGCGTCTCCACCTCGGCCAGGTCGCGCTGCCGGCCTCCCTCGGGCGCGCAGCTCCTTGCACGACGCGAGCACCCTTCGTCCGACTCGCCGCCTCTCCACAGCTCGTCCCCTCCGTTCCGACTTCAACGCCACGACGAGCAGCTCCACCGCCCGCGAAGTCTTGACTCTCTGTTCCGACTCCTTCGCCTCGTTCCGACCTTTACTACTCCTTTGACTGACGAACACCGTCCTTTTATCCCCCCCGTAACTTCGCCTTTGACCCCCTCCCTTTGACCTTTCACCTCGCTCCCCATTGGCCCGAGAAAAAGTGGGCGTGAAGGCTTTTTGATCCACAAATTTGCATATATCGATCGCCCTGGGGGCGGGGCCAATTCGCCCCTCGCTCACCGATTGGACGGCAAAAAGTGGGCGTGTGTCGTTTTGGATCCGGTTTTGAAGCAGAAAATCCGTGATTTTGTACACGCTGTTCAACGTGCGCCCTACACGAGTCCAGCATCGGTGCCCATGAGTGGCGCGAGATGACGGTGATGCGATGGTGGCGAGTTGTGACGGTAAAGGTCATGGCGGTTGTGGTGAAGCGGCGTTGTGGTTGGTGGTTGTTGTTGTGGTTGTGATGGTGGCGATTGGTCCAAAATAAAGATAGTAAAAGAAAAACGGCTATCCTGAAGAGTCGCAGCACGTATAAATGACATGTATTCCCACTAGACAACGGGTTTGGGCCTAACTACACATGCACTTACCGAGATACCTCACCTAAGGGACCTGAATGGTGGTTTGCGAATCTGGTAACCACAACAGTATTAACGGCAAAGCATTACGGAACCTGAAGGGCGAGAATGATGGGAGAAGATCGAGTCACAAAGGGTGCGTTGTCATGGAGTGTTTGTTCGATTGTGTGCGTTGTCATGGAGTGTTTGTTCGATTGTGTGAGGTCAGTGGTTCGAACCCTGACCCACTCAAACCAAATACAAGAAAAAGGACAAAGACAAAGCTCCTGTTTCTTCCTTCTGCTTGATATTCACCATTTGAAATGACAGAGAGGGTAATACTATGCGGCGCGGGTTTAATGGGCTTCACAGCCTCCACCTGCGTCGAATTGCCTTTTTGGGAAGCCATGACGACGAGTCGAGTTCCCGCCCGATGGGCCATCTTGTTCCAAGCATGCAGCACATTCTTCTGACGCATACCTTTTTTTGGCGGTGTATAGGCAACTGAGAGCTCTGTATACGCAAACCCCCCCCCCCCCCAAAAAACCCCGGGTTACGTGCATCAAACACAACATACCTACTGCTTATAATTCTGTGACAGAATATTTATATATATATATAAATATATATATATATATATATATATAAATATATATATATATATATATATATATATATATATATATATATATATATATATATATATATATATATACTCGTACGTGCCCGTACGTGCAAAAAAATAATAATAATTGAAAAATAAAAAGAAGAATTGTGACCTCAATCGTGATGCGTTAGCACCGTGTCCTGTCATTGGTTGGTAAATAAATGGCCATAACTTGGGAACCACTTGTCCAATTAATATCAAACCCTGAAAAGGCACATACTCAAGTCCCCAGCAATGTACCTGGCAAGTTTCAATTAGATTGGGCCAGTGGTTGTCAAGGAACAGCGGTCACACACACACACACACACACACACACACACACACACACACACACACACACACACACACACACACACACACACACACACACACACACACACACACACACACACACACACACATTGCTGGAGTTATAGATAGATATATAGTGTTCCTTATGTGAGCCAATAAATGAAACGTCACTTCTGCTTGAGCCAGTGAGACGTGTGCTTGGTCTATGCTGTTACACGGTGTCAGATTAGCGAACCAAACGCCGCTGTGGAAGCCCTAAATCCTCCCAGACCAATTAATTTTAAGGCATCGAATGCTGCCGACGCATGGGACGAGTGGGCTGCACGATTCTCCAACTAGTTCAAGACCACTGAGCTCAAGAAGAAAAACGCTGACGTGCAGGTCGCCATTTTGTTTGAATTGGCGGGACCGGACTCCCTGGCGATTCACAAGACGTTTACCTTCGCTGAGGGTGACGATTTGAATGATTATGAGTCGGTGCTGCGGAAGTTCACAAAGTACTGCAGACCAAGGTAAAACGTTGTGTACGAGAGGTATCGTGACCAGGAGGAGGGTGAGACGATCGACCAATGGCTCGTTGAACTCAGAACGCAAGCAGCCATGTGCGAGTTGGGACCTCAAGAAGAACTCGTGAATCGAGATGAGATTGTGTTTGGTGTGCGAGACGAGAGATCTAAGGAGAGACTTCTTCGGGAACGTGAGGTCACACTTCAGAAAGCTTTGGACATATGCCATGCCGCTGAATCGAGCAGGCAGCGGCTCGACGGTGTGAAGGGTGCCAAGCAAGTCTATGCGGTGGATAAAGAAAGGCAACAACGGCACACCACCTTTCCCAAGCAAGCCAAGGCCAAGCCTGCAGCCAGAGCCATGACAGCATCTACAAAAAGGCGACAGGTATGCCTTACTCGGCCTGTGCGCTCGTACTGTGGCAAGAAGCACAGTCCTGGGCCACGCAGGTTTCCAGCATTTGGCAAAACGTGTGCCAAGTGTGGAGGCAAGAATCACTGGGCTGCTGTATGCAAGGGTGGAGGAACAAGAAGGGTACGTCTTCTGGATGCAGATCCTGAGTAAGGTACCAAAGAGTTTCTGCTCATAGATTCAGTGCTCATCAGTAACCTGGATGATGACGTCATCCGGCCTGCGGGCAGGTGGCAAGAACAGCTTACAGTTGGCCAGAGTGTGGTGAACATCAAGCTCGATACAGGTGCCCAGGCAAGCGTAATCTCGCTTGCTAATTGACTATTGCAATGCCCGAGCACTCCATTACACCCACCACCGTCATTCTCACTGCTTTTGGTGATGGCAAGATTCAGCCATTTGGTACAACACTGATTCCCTGCAAGCACAAAGGGCAGGACTGGAGAATCAAATTATATGTAACTGATAAAACCACTGTTCCCATACGAGTTGAAAATGCATGTGAGAAGCTGGGCCTTATCAAGCGTATAGATTCACTGGATGCTCCAGTGACCAAGGAGAGGCTGATCGAGCAATTCGCAGATGTGTTCACAGGCACTGGTCAGTACAAGCAGGAGTACGAAATTGAGCTGAATCCAGATGTCACGCCGAGTGTTCAGCCAGCCAGACTTGTTCCCCATGCAAAGTATGAGAAGCTGAAAGACACTGGAGCAGCTGGAGAAACGTGGTGCAGTGGCCAAGGTCGACAAGCTCACCGACTGGGTTAGTAACTTCGTAATCACTGAAAAAACAAGATGGCCGCATGAGAATCTGCCGAGACCCAAAGCCGTTGAACCGTGCAATCAAGCGAGAGATACACACAATGCCTACACCAGTAGACAAGCCAGCACTTCAGCGCCTGTTGGGTATGGTCAAATACCGAGCGCAATATATACCGAACGAGTCGGAGACCACGGCACTGCTCCGTGCACGGCTCAAGAAAGACGCAGCCTGGAGCTGGGAAGTGGTACAAACACAAAGTCTCAACAAGGTCAAAACAGCATTGGCAACGGAACCCGTTCTGTGATACGACGACGTCTCACAAGCCGGTGACAATCCAAGCAGATGCTAGCCAGAGTGGGCTTGGTCGTTGACTGCTCCATGAGGGTCGGCTAGTTCACTATGCATCAAGGTCCATGACGGATACTGCAAAGAAGTATGCACAGATCGAAAAGGAACTGTTGGCAATCTGCTACGCATGCCACAAATTCCACCAGTACGTGTACGGAAAGCCAGTGAATGTGCAGATGGATCACCGCCCTCTCGAGGCAATTTTCAAGAAACCCCTGGGCAACGCGACTCCGCGACTGCAGAGAATGCTTTTGAGATTACAGCGCTATCAACTAGATGTGAGGTATGTCCCAGGTTAGTACATGTACTGTATGTCGCCGACACGCTGAGTTGTGCATACTTACCTGGTGACCGATCGGACGACCAGATGGAGGATGACATAGTCATGGTTCACTGCCTGGTGCGTGACATGCCAGTAAGTGCCATGAGATGAGAGCAGATCCGAGCTGCATTTGCTGAGAACCCTGACCTCCAGATGGTAAGGCAGGCAGCCATGATGGGATGGGCAAAAATGAAGCACAGTGCTCCCAGCTCCCACAGGAATGTACAGCCCAAGGAGCCGCTGAGACCACACCCCATACCTGAGCTTGCATGGCAAAATGTGGGAGCCGATGTCCTCACATATCAAAGTAAAGACTATCTCCTGGTGGATGATGTAATATAGCAAGTATCCAGAAGTGGTGGAGATCGAGGACAAGACTGCCACCACAATCGTCACAAAGATGAAGGAGGTCTTCGCACGTCATGGCATTCGAGAAGAGCTCATGAGTGACAAGATGCCATTTGACAGCCAAGAGTTCAGGTAGTTCACGCGAAACTGGGGAATCAAACAGTCGACATCCAGTCCTGGATTTGCCCCGTCCAATGGCCAAAGTGAATGTTTTCTCCAAATCATCAAGAGGATTATGAAGAAAGCTGATGACATTTACCTGGCACTTCTGAAGTACCGAAACACCCCTGTCACAGGTACATCATTCTCGCCGGCACTGATCTTAATGAGCAGGACTCTGAGATCCAAGATACCAGTCATCAAGCAGCTGCTCAAAACAGCAATAGTAGATCCCAGAGCACAGTTGATGCAACAGAAGCTGAAACAGAGAGTCCATCATGACCGGTCGGCAAGATCGCTGGTTCACCCGTTAACCTGCAGCTGGGTGACACTTCACATCAGGAGGAAGAACACCTGGCAGCCAGCCATCGTTACCAAAGTGGATTCGCACCCCAGATCATACTGGGTTGACAACGGCATCGGGAGTGGTTTACGCAGAAACGGACGTCATCTGTTGAGAATGAATGAGCCATCACCAGTTCTCATGACCCCTGAAGATGATGTCATGACCCCTCGTGAGCAAGAACCTGCTGCGCCGAGCAATATGAGCAATACCACGCATGAAGACATGAACAGTGGAGCGGGTATGCCACAACCAGCTACACATGTGAGAGAACATTACACACCCGACTGCACGCACACTGCAACACACATGCGTCCAACCGTCCAGCATACTAGACGAGGATGTGAGATTGTTAAGCCTCAGAAATATGAAGATTTTGTTTGTTAAATCCATAAACTTCGTGTAAACTGGCGTTTATGACCATTTCAGACTTGCACTGATATACCTGACATCCGAAGTTTGGTTAAAATTTTACTCAAACTTGGTTTCTGGTGGCACTGCAAGCCAATGGGGAAAACGTGGCGACAGGAATACTGTGCTGTAAATGGTGGAGACTTGTAATTCCCGCCCTACCTGGAGGTGGCGCGACATGATGTACATTTACAGGGAGAAATTGGGTCTCTGCCCCTCCAAGACCACCAGCAAAGGTAACAACACCCCGACACATTATTTGGGGTCATGTTAATCCTATGCAGTAAGTCGGGATGTAATCAGCCCAGAACTGTAAGAGGAGTAGCATGACACAAACTAATAGACACATAAACTCTGGTCTGTGAATTATATGGTAAGGTCAGGTCAGGAATGGGAGCATGCGCTGGAGCAGCACGTCGCTACGTCCACTTTCTGCCGGTCCTCCAGGGGCCTTCGTCTGGCCACCCCCCAGGCAGATGCCTGACCCATCCCCATCTCCTTGAGATGCCGATCAACCTGCTGCAACCACGAGGCACGTGGTCGGCCCAGTGGCCTCCTCCACTCACGAGACTCCCTCGCTGAGAGAATCTGGTGAGCAGGATCAGCGTCGGGAAAACGAACCACATGTCCATACAGCCACGGCTGACGCTCACGGACCATGCAGGTAACAAATCTCATCCGAGTCTCTCTCAGCAACCGCTCGTTGGACACAAAGTCCGACCAGCAATAGCCAATGATTCTCCGAAGAGACCTGGTACCAAAGGAGTAAAGTCTCCATCTCAAATCCCTGATCAGAATCCAAGTCTCACATCCATAGAGCAAGACTGGAAGAACCAAGGACCTGAAGACTCGGACTTTCATCCTCCTGCGCAGGTACTGTGGGAGCTCTTTCGAGCCACCTTTCGGCAGAAAAACTTTAGTCCAATACAAGCTGTTTATTCAGTAAAAATAAAAGACACTCCTGAATCCAGGAGGAAGGCCTCAGCATGCTGCATCGTTGCAAGCTGAAGACTTAATTTTACACAGAATATTATGAGTAGACATACAGTTTTACCAGGGTGTGTCTAGAAAACTGATGGAACTTTGTGGACTTTAAAATTGCAACATGGAAGGATAATATTGGTCTGTTTTGGAGCTTGCTCATAGCCCCGGGACAGGGTGTCGGGGAGAGATATTGCTGCTTCAGATGGTCATCAGATCGATAAAGTTTTGCGAGGTTGTTTATGCCTTCAGTGAAATGTGTGTATTCTGCCCTCTCCTCGTTTTCCCAGCATATATTTAAATTCTTTCTCATAGCACTAAACTAAGTTAATTTGCATTCTTACATTACTATAACTTCAATGAATAATCCAAGCTGTTTGTAAATAATAACCTGCAGAGTAAACAATGACCAAATCCACTCGATTATCACCATGTGTAAGACTCTCTTACCAGTTGGTTCGAGCTTGTAGCATGCAATTTGAGTTATGTGAGTTGGGGACTTGCTCCCTAACCACTCCTGATAGGCCTTGAAATTGCCTAGAATCGTCACACAATCTGAACCGGTTGTTTTGGTGACAACATCGAGATTATCAGACAAGTCATGAATATGAGTCAGTTCCCAACAAGGAGCCAGCCCGATCACACCGTCGATCAGTAGGCACCCTGCGTGTCTTCACTGTGCACCATATGACTTCCAGGTCTGGAGGTTCCAGGTTCTGAAGATGTTGAACCTGGAACACATTGGGAAACCAAATAGTAATTCTACCCCAACCATCACTGCGATCTCATCTTATAGGTGGCTCCTGATATCCACTGATCGACACATAAGAATCGGTCACAGTAGAATTTAACATTGACTCATGAGCAACAAAAATGTCTACTATACTTCGCTTCGCTCTGAGCATTGAGCAAGCGCTCAAATATTTGTCCGAAGACCTCTAACTTTGGCACGAAGTATCCGCAAGCAGTGCTGTCGAAACATTCTTCATATTGTTGGAACTCATTATGGTATAAAAGTGGTTTTGGGAAGAAATTGGACTGCAGTGTCATCCACTGGACGAGGAACATGCCTTCCATGGCTTTAGTGACACTGCTTGGCCACCCTCTTCCCCACGGGTGGAGTTTGTTGTTGCCGTTGACTAATTACTCGCTCATCCACCTTTTGGTGGTAGCCGTTTGCTAATACTATCTCATCCGCCTCACATCAAGCGTTCCACTACCCCTCTCCGCTACCTGAGTTTCCGCAAATCATACCATCCCAGATGGGTGATTTTTAGGAGATGCCATCTCCTTACTCGATGGCCGTTGGCTCCCAAAGGGAGCTCATCCACCCTTTTTTCAGGTGTTGTTTTTTTTGTCCTGGCAGGACCCCACTGGCAAGCCAGTGAGGGGTGTTGGTTTGAACCTGGTTGGTGTGCAGCTCTTCTGGAATCCTTTGCCGACATCCTAATCCTTCCACGAAGGCCTGTATCACAACCCTGGCTCCTTGGTTGGGGAGTGCATAGGCCTCCGGCCACTTGGTGATATTGTCCATAACCATGAGGATCTACTTATTACCTTGGCAGGTGCAGGGTAGCGGTCCTAGGATGTCCATAGCAACATGTTCAAGGGGGGCCCACCTGGTCTAATTGTAGTGGGCCCTCATCCTCTATGTTGACCCCTTTTTTTTCAGTGCAGACGTTGTATGCTCGAAACCAGTTCTGTATATCGCACCCCATATTGACCTGTACCTCATTGGTGTATCCACAGATGGCTTACGTGATCCCACCATTCGGGCCGCTTGCCATGGCCCTCGCTCTCATCAGCAGTTTATCAATCAGCCTGTATATTGCACCAATAATCAGTGTGATGTACAGGCCCCTGATCCCTCATGACCTTCTTTCCAGACACGTAAGACTCCATGGGTCCCACTTGTCGTACTGCGATCGGCAGACGCTCTCCCCCCTTGCTGTGGTGGGGTCTTGTCACCTCCTAGCGGGCTGCGGTGTTGGCTGCCTCCCCTATGGTGGCCGGACGCCATACCACCAGCTCGGCCCGGAGGTCCGAGTCTGGCAGAGCCTGTATGAAGTGATCCAGGGCCAGGCTCTCCTGTGTGTCTGCTGTTATGCCCGAATGTGTAATTCATAATGCGTGGTGATTATCGTCTGCCAATTCTGTCGATTTGCCTGCCCTTCTCTTTTATACTGCGTGCTGGGCTTTACCAAGCCCGATCTGCTGCTCTATGCCACAACGTCTTTTTGAAACCTTATGAGTTTAATGAAAAATCTGCCATCAGGCGTCGTTGTCAGTATCTCAGCTGTCACACGGTGCAATGCTGCCACCAAATGCATCCCACTTTCATTCTCATCCTGACCATTACCCTGAGCCACACAAGATAAGTGCACTAGGAACGTCCCCAGGTCGCTATATAAGGTGCTAATGGCACCGAACGAGACCCCAGGGTGCAAGTTTGGTTCGCCGGCCCTGGTGAGGCCGTTGCAGAACTGCACATGGTTAATCCCCTTTTTGGATCACATGCGAGAGGCTCACACTCTCTCCCCCCCCCTCCCTTCCCACCCTCTGAGTCCAATTAACTGCTGGTCCTGTCTGAGTCGGCGCTTGCCCAATGCTCTCTTGCCCCGGCACACTCTCTGCTCCTCACATACTTGCCACATACTCTGCTCTCTTTCGCACAACCAACAAAACCCGGGAACTTTATTTCACCAAATTGCGGCATGCTCTCGTTCACGTCATTCACCTCTTCCCTTCTCACGCTTCCTTACCTTTCCGGAAATAAATCACCCCCACTCTCCTGGGTAATCCGCACCCTTTTCCACGAACCTGCAACACGTTATGTTCCTTACACAGTGCATCCATGCATTCCGTCAATTCCCCCTTTTCTCTTTTTACCTTCTCCATTGTTTCTTCCTTATTTTTCGATACTTCATGAAGTCTTTTAACTTCCTCCGTGGTTCCTCTCACCACCTCCTCTGTCTGCCAACAATTCCTTTTCCACTGTCGCTTTCTCTTCTTCCATCCGTTTATCCATCGTTCGCCTCATCTCCGCTATTTTTGCCGTTACTTCATCGTGTCTCAGTTTGCATTCTTTCTTTATTGCTTCAATTTCCTTTTTTTGTTTCTTTTTTTTGAGCTTTCTTGAACTCTTATCGCCCCCATGTTGTTTCAATCACCCCCTTTTAACTTCACCTGCTCACCCTTAAGTTCCTCTACCCTTATTGTTAACTCAGCTATTTCCCCCTCTAACCTAGCCTGACCGGTTGCCATCTCGCGTCGCACACTCGCCACATTCACTTTCACCTCGACCACTCCTCCCGCACCGCATCAATGTTCCCGCCAAGATCAGCCTGCCCCACCTTCATACCATGCCTTCGCCCATCCAGCCCGTCCTTTGCCTCAACCCGCCTCACACACATTTCATTGCTCAACCTCACCTCCATGCCAAACTTCTCCCATCTCCAATCTTGCCATTCGCTGTGGTATAATTAGCATCATGTCAGACTGTGTTGGCGATGATGACCTTCCTGCCCTGTGGCATTTGCTCTTTTTACATTAAGGGTACTGGGCTGATTGATGGTGAGGGAGGGGAAGGGGTAGCACCAAGCAGTGTGGACAACTCAACTGTGCCCCCAACTGGCTCTTTCTCAGTACTATCAATCTGGGCCTTAGCGGTGTCTATCCAGTCTATACCCACTCGGTCCTGCTCACTTTGGTTCAGCATAGCGCAATCTGCATCCAGTTTCCACCTTACTCACTCTGTAATTTTTATTTTATACCTGTGAGATACCTGTGAGATGTTGGTTTATCATATCTGTGAGATGAATGAAGCAGATAAAGAACCGTGCCTGCGGCTGCGTAGCGTCTACTAGTTGGCCGAGCGAGCCAACGCTGTGTGTCGTACTGTTGTTATCTCATGGGCTGACTGGTTAATTGAGCTAACTATTCCCCGAAGTGCTGTCTAAAATCAAACCCAAGCAGATTAAGTCAAGACTCCAAATGATCTATTTCATTCATTTATTATACACTGAGAAATTGAGTGAGAAATTGTCAGGAAGAATGGAAGTTGGGGAATGCAAATGGGGAAATGGCAGGAAAGTTCATAAAAGGCAGAGCAAAGCATATTCATAAATTTACAGCACGCATACATTCCCCTTGTCTCCTATGCGGTAATTCCCGCCCTCGGATGCCTCATTACAATGACTTGATACCTTCACATTAAAATCGATCCAGACACCTGAAGGAAGAACACAGAGAGTGAGGGATGAGGACTCAATAAATGAGTGATAGAGGCAGTGTGGGGTTTTCTATGCACCTGTTTTTTTTGTTTTTTTTAACCCTGGTCGAGGCTGTAATTACTCACGACTCAGCGGTTTGGGCTTGCCTTCTCGTCACCTCCTCTTGCTCAGCTTCCTCCGCTCCAACAGTGCCCCGACCGTATGGGGGTCGCTGCAGTCTCTTGCCGAACACGATGGTCTGTGTGGCTGTGGTATCTCGTGCGAGAGGAGGCAGTAACTTTTTGGAGCATCTTGCCGACAACCAGGGTTTGTGGAAAGTGTGCCGAGGGCCAGATGTGTGTCGTGTGAAAAAGCCGTGAACAGTGCAGAAAGAAGGAAATGAAAAGGGTCAGAAAGGTGGGAAGATTGTCAAGAAAAGAAAGTATGAAAGTGAAAAATAAGGGTCAGTGTCGGTGTGGAAACACTTGTGGAGGGAGAGTGGTCTCAAGCATTATTCATTTGGAGCTCTATCACACAACTCTGATCGATTAATATCGCCTCTCCAAGCTCCAAGACAAGACAAGACCAGACCAGACCAGACCAGACCAGACGAGAACTGTCGTTCTCTTGTTCTCTTGGTGCGTTCCTCCTTTTGTCCTTCCCCTTCCTCCGTTTCCTTGATCCGGGGCTCCCCATTGGCATAGCGAGGATGGAACCCCCCCCCCCCACCCCACCTTGATCGTGATTGCCGGTGTCTCGCCTCCTGACCCGACAACAGTGCCTGATTGGGGGATCCTCACTGTAGTGGTCCTTTTATCGGGAAGGGGGAGGGGGCTTGGAAGCCCACACAACCTGTCAATTATGATAGATTGCTTCCGTTCGGGAGGGGAGGGGGATTGGTCCGCAGGTATAGCGCGCTCTTGCTGACTCAAACCGATTGAGCTCGGTTCACCTTAATTTTTCCGCTTAAGGGAGGGATATGTGGAGGTCGAGGTGAGTTGTAGTGCGTGTCGTGTGAGATGTAGAAGATAGAGCTGATGAAATACAACAAACTTTAATCCGACATGTATGTGCCTCCATTGTCCCTGGAGATGCACGAAGTCCTCACTTTGCTCACAACCGTTAGAATATCTACCAAGGAAGCCACTGCCAGCAAGAACAATGAGAGGCACCAGCATCACAATGGTAGTTTCACTCTGATAGATGTGTTTAATTCTGCCTCAAAATGACGCAATAATGGCAGTGAGTTAGCCATCTTGCTCCCAGTGTTTTGGGGTTTTTTTTACACTGTCGAGGCTCGTATGAGAGATAACACACAAAACGCACAAAAAGGGGAGGAGGAGACAAGAGAGGGTGAGAGGGAAGCACAAAGCAGTGGGGAATAGAGACATTAGGAGATCTGTGGAAGGGAGAGGGATGGGGTGGGGGGTACACAGGAGAAACAAGATGCCACTACAGGGACTTTCAGGAAGGAAAACAGGAAATATGAAGGATGTGAGTTTGGGGTGGATTAACGAGGGTAGAAAAGATCGTGGTTCTGGATTGGGGTGGGGGGGGTGGGGGGGGGAGATAAGAGATGGTGGTGAACAGCTGTTTTGAAGACCTGGAGGGAAGAGTGGAATTGAAGCGTGTGCGGGAGCTTGTTCCAGAGGTGGGGGAAAAGAGGAATGAAAGGGTGAAGGTGAGCAGTGTGTACCCGGGTTAAGACACGTACAGGGGGTTTGGCTCATCGTGTTTGTGTGAAGCTCTCACTCAGAACTCTTTCATACAGAGGTCTTTCATCACGACAAAAATGATTCGAAGAGAAGCAGACACATACATTGCATCCAAGAGTGCATTCACCAACCTCGAGGAAGTAGATTACAGAATGCCATGTGTCTCTCCTCTGGCAAAATGCACTGAAAATGTACAAATCGACTTGATGGGTGCTGTTATTCTTCTTATTCTTATTAGGACTTCTTATTAGGAGGTTGGTGGCAGGATTTGCACTCCGGCCACCGTAAAACCCTTCATTCCGCAAAACGCAAAAACGCAAAAAAATCTGAAAACCCACTCCGTGGGAGTACCTCCTGTGCAGCTTCCCTTCGCAGGGCAGCTCACCGGATGACGGGATTGGGGCAAAGCCTTCGGGACCCCCAATCTTTGATAGGAGGGAAACCACGGGGTAACATCCCTGGGTCAGATTGCGGGAGAGTGTGTCGGAGTGGTGCTGAGGTGTCGTCCACCAGACGGCGGTCTCCTTGGGTTAACCTGAGGCGGTCCCTTCGGGTGGGTGCCTGGAATGTCCTATCCCTAAGAGAGGATGATCACCTGTCTCTGTTATCATCTGAGCTCAAGCGTTTGGACATCGGGATTGCAGCTCTCTCTGAGGTTCGGAGACCGGATTGCGGCGAGATAATGGTGGGTGGTTACACCTACTATTGGTCTGGTCGTTCTGATGGTTACCATACCCAAGGAGTTGCTGTAGCTGTGTCCAATAAGCTGACCCCAATGATAATTGAGGTAACACCGGTCAACGAGCGTATTATGAGATTAAGGATTCGTCACTCCTTCGGTGTCATTTCCCTGGTCTCTGTTTATGCTCCGACTGGGGCGAGTGATCTCACCGTGAAGGATGCATTCTATGCCACACTCGAGTCTGTGGTTGATCAGTGCCCCAGACGAGATACACTTCTAGTCTTGGGGGATTTCAATGCATCGACTGGAACTGATAGGGATGGTTATGAGGTGTGTGTTGGTCCCCATGGGTCAGGAACTATGAACCAGAATAGCACTAAGTTCCTTGACTTTGCAAGAAGTCATGGACTTAGGGTGGCTGGTTCATGGTTTCAGCGCCCACAAGCTCATCGCTGGACTTGGTATTCCAACGCTGGCGGTGTGGCAAAGGAGATTGACCATGTCCTCATTGACGGTCGTTGGAGGATGATCCAGAACTGCAGGGTCTACCGGAGTGCTCAGTTCCTCAATACTGACCACAGGCTTGTTGTAGCAACTCTAAAGCTGCACCTTAAATCCTGGAGAATGGTACCATCCCAGCCGAGGGTGGATGTTACCAAGCTCAGGGATGAGAGAGTAGCTGAGGAGTTTGCGAACAGGCTGAGTGGACACTTGGGGGGTCTGGGTGCTTTGGGGGGTCCTGAAGAGTTGTGGAACGCCTTCAAGACCACCGTCCTTGATGTTGCCGGTGGATGCCTTGGAGCTCACCGCAGGGCAAAGAAGAATTTTGTCTCTCAAGGGACACTGGATACCATTGACCAGAGTCGCAGGGCCAGGCTGAATGGCAGAGCTGAGCTGTTCAGGGAGCTGAGGCGTAAAACTGTACGTGCACTGAGGGTGGACAAGGAGGCCTATGTGCGAGGAATCTGTGAGGGGGTAGAGCATCACCTGTGGACAGGTGATTCTCGTCCCGCTTACAGGGGAATTCGCTCATTACGTTCATCCAAGCCCATCCCTCGGAGCACTACAGTTCGAGCAGAGAGTGGTAGGCTCTTGACAGAGGAGTCTGAAGTGAAGGCCTGCTGGGCCGGTTACTTTGAGCGGTTGTACCAGGCTGATCCCCCAACTGTCGAGTTGGACGTCAAGGGTGTTACAATCCCTGTTTTCTGACCCTCGAACCAACTGTGGTCCACCTACGCTTGTGGAAACACGGGCTGCGGTGAACCAGTTGAAACGGGGCAAAGCTCCAGGGATCTGTGGCATCCATGCCGAACTTCTCAAGGCTGGTGGAAATGCTGCACTCGTGTCGTTGCATGCAGTTTTGTGCTCTGCCTGGAACACAGGCATCATCCCAACTGACTGGAAGAGGGGCCTTGTTGTCCCTCTCTGGAAAGGGAAGGGTGATCGCCAAGACTGCAACAACTACCGAGGGGTGACGCTGCTCTCAGTGCCGGGCAAGGTCTTTGCTCGGATAATTCTCGATAGGGTTCGCCACCATCTGCTTGAGCACCAGCGTCCAGAGCAGTCAGGCTTTACACCAAAGAGGTCAACGATTGACCGTATCCTTGCACTTCGTGTCCTCACCGCACGCAGACGAGAGTTTCGGCAGGGGCTGCTTGCAGCCTATGTTGATCTCTGTAAAGCGTTCGATTCAGTGAATCGGGATGTCCTCTGGAGGATTCTTGGTCTTCGTGGGGTGCCACCAAAACTGATCGATCTGATGTCTGAACTCTACTCTGGTACTGAGAGTGCTGTGAAGTGTGGTGGTACCATCTCTGACTTATTTCCCGTTGTTACTGGAGTTCGTCAGGGATGTGTACTTGCCCCCACACTTTTCAGCACTTGTATGGACTGGATTCTAGGGAGGATGTCGGAGAGATCAAGTTGCGGTGCGTCATTGGGAATGTCAAGAGCTCGGACCTTGACTTTGCAGATGATGCAGTCATCTTTGCGGAGACTTTAGACATCCTCTTGGGGGCCCTCGAGGTGCTGAATGAGGAGTCGGAGCCGTTGGGATTACGGGTTTCTTGGGTCAAAACTAAGATCCAGGCTTTCGGTGACATCTTGGATGCTGCTGTCCTGTCTGTGTCTGTTTGTGGTGAGGATGTTGAGGTCGTGGAGAGATTCACTTACCTTGGCAGTGATATTCATGTCTCTGCTGGCTGCGAGTCAGAGGTCAATAGACGTCTGGGTCGGGCCTGGGGAGTCATGGATTCACTGGATCATGGGGTGTGGCGCTGCCGGTACCTGTGCGGGAGGACGAAAGTCCGAGTCTTCAGGTCCTTGGTACTTCCAGTCTTGCTCTATGGGTGCGAGACTTGGACTCTGACCAAGGATCTGAGACGGAGACTTAATTCCTTTGGTACCAGGTCTCTTCGGAGAATCCTTGGCTATCGCTGGTCGGATTTTGTGTCCAACGAGCGGTTGCTGAGAGAGATTCGGATGAGATTTGTTACCTGCATAGTCCGTGAGCGTCAGTTGCGGCTGTATGGACATGTGGCTCGTTTTCCTGACTCTGATCCTGCTCACCAGATTCTCTCAGCGAGGGAGTCTCATGAGTGGAGGAGGCCAGTGGGTCGACCACGTGCCCCATGGTTGCAACAGGTTGACCATCATCTCAAGGAGATGGGGATGGGCCTGGCATCTGCCTGGGGGATGGCCAGACGGAGGCCCCTGGAGTACCGGTGGAAAGTGGACGCAGCGACGTGCTGTTCTGGCACATGCTCCCATACCTGACCTGGTGCTGTGGGTTTAGTTAGAACTTGACGACCCTGAACCCATTGGGTTCCCGTTGTGACAGCGGTTGATGAAAAAAAAAAATCATTTCAAAAATACAAAACAAAGATAGCTCCAGCGAACTATACCGCTGAGGTTTTTTCGTTGATCACATTCTCCCGAAGAGTACTTGACTGAATTGGGAATTGATTTTTTAATAATTTTTTTTGTTGCCCAATTTTAACGAAACTAGATACTGCACACCGCAGGCGAATGGTGAGTAAGGTGGCCGTAAAATTTTTGCGCTATCGTGTACCGTTTTGGCTGTATTTCAGGAACATACGTACACACATATGTATCCACAAGATGAGAGTTTTCGTAATGTATAGATGATATTCTACAACATGAAGATTTTCATGTTGGTAACATGCAAGTGTAACTGGATGGGCTGAGAGAAGCTGTGATGGTGTTTTCATTCTTGTGTTTCCATGTATGATTAATTGCCTTGCATGCGTCCACTTCCGCAGGAGCTGAATGATCGTCGCAATTATCGTGTCCATCTCTCACTGCTGTCGGTGGATGAAGGAATATCTGGTTACAGGGATGCGTCTCTGGCCGCCGTATGTCGCGAACAGCAGCGTCATGGCTTGCCTTTGCGAATCCTCTCTTACCAAGACCTCTATGGTTGGACAATGGACAAGATAGTACAACAGGTGTTGTTTCTGTATTAATTTGTTTCACTCCTCTCCCTCCCCAAAAGAGTGCGAAAGCTTTCTTGGAGAAGCGGTTTCTTATGTGGGTGGGGGGGGGGGGTATATGATAGAAAATGTTAAGATTATTTAGTGAAAGGGATAAACAAAAAAGGCTTTTTTCTTCTTCATTGCAGAAGACAGGGACTTTCAGGTCCTTTACACTACAGGGACTTTCAGGAAGGAAAGCAGGGAATCTGAAGGAGGTGGGTTAACGGGAGTAGAAAAGATCATGGTTTTGGATGGGGGAAGATGAGAGATGGTGGTGAGCAGCTGTTTTGAATATCTGGAGGGAAGAGTGGGATTGAAGAGAGTGTGGGAGTTTGTTACAAAGGTGGGGAAAAAGAGGAATGAGAGAGTGAAGGTGAGCAGTGATTCTTGATTTTGGTAGTTTTACCGGAAGGGAGTTGCTGGCGGACCTTGAGTGCCCTGTGGAAAGATGAGAGGGGGGCATATCATAGACAGAGCAAGGTGGGGGCGGTGGGGTGGGGGGCGAAGCCGTCGAGGTAACGGTACAAGACAGAAAGACCACCAACCTGCCTGCAGTGAGAGAGTGAGAGACCCAAAAACTCAGCCTCACCGCAGGAGATACCAATGATCCTAAATGTCTTGGTTTCCACTGCGTGAAGCTGGGAAAGGTGAGAGGCGGGAACACCAGCCCAGAGGGGAGAGGAGTACTCCGTCAGGCTGCGGACGAAAGCTTTGTCTGTGGTCAGGAGCTTCGGAGCACAAATCTTCACTTGAATTCTTGAACAGATTCCATACTGCTGCAGTCTTCAGTAATGGGTTATGCTACAAGTGCAGAAAGCTACTGGATGAATCTGGGTCCGTAGATGTGAAGCACGTCGAGTCCTCGCTTAACGTCGTCCCGGTTAACGTTATTTCGTTATGTCACCGATCCGTTTGAGAAGAGACTTCTTTAAAGTTCTGTTTTGGGGTCACGTGCAGTGGATAACTACCGCATGCTCATCTGTATCAAAACACCTTAAAACCTCTAATTTAGTCCTAAACTAAAGGGTTTCCTGGTTTTAATAAAGCTCTGGTATACGCGTACCGTAAATAAATGTGTATAAGCCTTACAGTGAGTACCGGTGTATAATCCCACCCAGGGTACATACAGTATCAGCCTTATATACACCGAAGTTTACTGCACTTTGTGACACCGAGTTCCAAAGTGATTACGACTCTATGAACCTAGATCACATCTCTAATGTGATTGGTGATTATTATATTAAATTGTTTCCTTAAAATTATTCATAATTTTTACTGTTTATATGTATAATGCTTTTTGTTTTGTGATAAAAATTTGCCTTTGAGCTCAACTCTCTCTCCGACTCTCCACCCCCCCCACCCCCCAACCTATTTCCATGAATTATTATTGAGAAATTGAATTCACCTGGTCGTTTCAATTTTTCACTTTTCAAGAACATAACTACAATGTTAAGCGAGGAATTGCTGTACTTGTGGTACAGGCGTACATCCTGGCTGTGCCCTGGGGAGATGTCCATCCATCATAATCATCCATAATGGTTTGATCTCCATCTATATCGAGTCTATCGGGATAATCTTTTTGCAGGTCGACAAATCTTTTCCATTTTATTGTGTTCAGTATTTTGCTTGTATGTCCGTCATTGTGAGCTGCTTTCTATTCAGAGTGCACACTTGTTGAATGGAATTTTCGGTGCAGTAGTTTAAGCAGCTTGGTGGTTGAGTGGTTGAAGCCTTGTTGCGTTGCCTTCAAAGGTAGGGCTCTGATTCCCGTGAATGCACAACAGAAATGTCTGCACGCTCTGACGGAGTGGTGATGTGTGTCGGGTTGGTTATTAGCAACAGAAACATTCACAACTTGTCCTGAGCACTGCAATCCTCTGTTAAGAGTGTGTCCTCCTCCTCCTCCACCACCACCACCACCACCACCACCACCACCACCACCACCACCACCACCACCACCACCCTAAACAAATAGGGGTTTTAAAAGCTCGTATTCCAGACAGTAGACGGAATAGCTTGAACTACACCAAAAGGACGTGTCCAAAGTTATTGAAATTGAAATTGTCAAAAATGATCCATATTGGACTCTTTTTGGAGTCATCTCTAAATTGAGCATCACAATGTGCACAAAATCATGATCATGAATGCGGTGAAGGAAACGGAAACGTTCCATCGCTTGGCGCAACATCTACGAACACAAACAAAACGGGTCCAACAGAGAATGGGATGTAAAAGTTGCCACTTTTGTAACCTTGAATAACGACAATTACTTGTGCTGACAGGATGCCCTGGAAGTGCGCACGCTCGCCTCCGAGCTGTCTATCCTGGGTTCGAATCCCGACCCGGCCATAAACTGTCATCCCGCACATTTCACATGCAGGGTGATTCGTCAATGTGTGTTCTGTCCCTCGGACGGATGTTAAACCCGTCCACTGGCATTCGTCGGTGGACGTGAAAGATCCCGCAACGTCCTTCGCGAAGAGTAGGTGACCTATTTCCGGCACCCTGAACAATTTACAAATTCCTGCTCTAACCGGCGGAGAGGACATGCGTCACCTGGCACTGTTGCACACTCTGCCAGTGATGCTGCCCCGCAGCCTTGTGTTGCACACGAATGAAGACGACATCCGTTTAGTATTTCTGTAGTTGAATGTGTTCGAAGGAAAGTCCAGCTTGGGATGGTCGGTCAGGCTCTGCTGGCTGTTTTCCTTTGAGGCCTTGTGGAGAGCATCACATTGACGAATGGACAGTTATCCGGGAAATGAAACGTGCAAAATGAAATATTCCTTCGATTTGCGCAAGAGTCGGAACCCATGTTTGTATGTGGTTATTTTGTGGGATAAAGTTGATTAGAAATGTTTATTTTTTTTTCTGTTTGTACTCTTCTCTTGTCTTCACAGATTGGTCGTCGTGGAAACTGCACTTACTGCGGTGTGTTAAGGCGGGGAGCTTTGGAAAGGGGGACGAGGGAGTTGGGTGCTTTTGATAATTGCGAGAGCGGTACCCAGGAAGACTCGAGAAGTGGCAAAGAATGTTGTTCAAAAAGAGGCAAAAACGATAAGGAAGAAGAGGAAACCCAGGCGGTTAAAGAAAATCAAATCGAAGGGGAGTATAGTAATGGTGGAGACCAGCAACAGAGTGGGCAAGAACGTGTGGCTGTGCTTGCAACCGGTCACAACGCCGACGACATGGCGGAGACGGTGCTGCTGAACGTCCTTCGTGGAGACGTGGCACGTCTAGCTCGTGGTCTTCACTCACGCACTGCAGGACAAGGTTGGCATCACCACAAATGTATGAGTGCTGATGGTGGTGGAGCAGTTTTGTTGTTGTACATCTGTATGGATTCAAACAATGTGGGTGTCTACTCTTTGAAGATGATGTAGAGCTGCATCCTTGTTCAACATGCGGAATAGTTTGTGTTTTGGTAGTCGTTGGAGTGCTGTTGGATTATGTTGTGTTGGTTATTATCAAAAAGTCCTTCGTCCGTCGCTGATTGGAGTACAGTACTACTCTCGTCTTTGGTCTGGCACCCCACCGTCACGATCGCATCTGTCTTTCCTGAATTCGGTATTCATCGCAATATTACTCGAATCACACTCCTCCCTCTTCAAATTAGCAATACGCCTCTGAAAGCTCCAAGCCATTTTCACCACATAAAGATCATCCAGCCCCATGCCCACCATTGATCTTGTATCTCCAAATTAACCCTTCCTTCCTTCTCCATCGATTTTCAGGTTGCTAATTTTCCTTCCCTCTTCACTCGGGCATTCCCGTTTCTGTATTCACGTGTTAACCCATTGGCACAACGTTCGTGGATTCAGTATCCCACGATATCCTTCGTGAAGAGCAGGCGAGCTATCACCGGCACCATGGCCAAATTACAAATGCCTGCCCTAACCAGCAGAGGGCACCGCATCAGTGGCACAGCCGCGCCCTCAGCCAATGATGCTACCCCGCAGCCTCGTGCTGCATATGGACGAGGAAGAAGTGGATTGACTTTGACCCTCGGTCGCCTTGCTCCTTCATCAGACAAGACTTTGTACACAGAAAACAATCCTGCACTAAATCTATAAACCTGATGTCGTGTTTGTTGTTTTGTTGTAATTTTTCCCTTTTAGTCCGGCAGATTGACAATTTTTGGGCGAATTGTGATTTTTGTGATAAAAGCGTCAAATTTGGCAATAACATCACTGTATATGTTACTGATGATTTGTGATATAGGGACATTGAAAATTCTGCCTACTTCTGGTTTTATCCAAGATGGCGTCCATGCGTGTCGTGTTTACCACAAAACAAGCAATACTACTGTAATGTTTACACTTTGAGGTTTAATTATCATGTGTTGTTAATTTTCTCTTGTACTATATATATATATATATATATATATATATATATATATATATATATATATATATATATATATATATATATATATATATATATATATATATGTGTATAATTACGTTAAAACTATTGAACACCTTCCAAAGATAATAAATGTATAATTTTACATACTCAACAACACAATTAAAGGGTCACATGATTATATATTATGCACCAAAATGCTGGAACCACCACTGATACTGCTTTCAACAAATAAGTCAGAACAAATGCAATTTTATTTCTTCGTAATGTCGAGGACATATTAAAGTTAATTTACCATTGTTAAACATATATAAAGGACCATATCAGTGTTTAGATCTACCACTACTGGTGCTACGTTATCTGGTTATTATCCATGACATACTGACATTAGAGATACCACATGAGTCCAATATATATATATATATATATATATATATATATATATATATATATATATATATATATATATATATATATATATTACCATTATTGAACACGCCAATATAATTAATGTCAAGCACATGTTTAAGATTCATGCTTTATGCATATATATAAAACACATCCAAGAAACTGTTTTATAGATCAATTCGTATAGAGGTAAAATTCCTATCAAATATTTAGTCTATTTGTCCAAGTGCAACAATTAACTTTCCATCTGTTCATCATAAACTCTTTCCTTGCCTTAACACAGTCCATCCCCACATGTAGTGCAGGGAAGATTGTTTCTCTTGCATTTACATCGTCTTTTACATCCTTTCTTGCTGCCACATCGCAAGAGTTCTTGACAAGATGCTTCAGCTGCCCGTAGGGTGGTCCATAGAGGTATCCACTTCCCATTGGAGCCTCTGCTATCCATATTCTTGGGGACTGGTTAACAAGGGCTCTTGTGATAGTGTTTGACCCCACACATGTATGCCTTGAAATACAGCTCTCTTGGTATGCTGAACAAGGGCTGCATATGTTGGCGGAATAGAGTCCATTGTCTTTCCCTTTGACGAGAAGAGGTATTTCCTACAGGCATCAACTCTCAGAAATCTTCATGTCTTGTCATGCATACAGATAACAAGCCTTTCAAGTTCATGGATATTACCCTCATTGACAGACTCTGGTGAACTCGTCAATTTCTTGATAAATGATGTAACATCATCATCATCCATCCATGCATCCCATGCAGTCTTCTTTCCTTTACCTAGGAAGGATGACACCGTGTCACACCCAGTGAATGCGTGGAAGAAGGGAAGTGCTACACACTTGTCTGGCCCAAGATGCTGGCTGATGTCATGGATAGCAATGTATCTGAAATTTTTCCCTGTTCCAAAAGATATCCATAACTTGTCAACGGTGAGACTTGGGAAGAGAGAAAGTGCCAAGACAACAACATCTGTGTCAACTGTTCTGATGACAATTCTCTTGTGACCATTCCTGCTGGCATGTGCCAGATGGACCATGATGCGGGTATCTGCCTCCTCGTGTGTGCAAGGCTGAAGTGAAGAACAGTCAATGTCTTTGTTGTTGGTGATCACACTGCTGCCATATGTTGTGATAGCATTGCCACCATCCTCGATATCTTGCACGAAGGTTGCTCGAAAGTGAAATAGTTCTTTCTTGTTTTCATCTACCTTTAAGAAACCATTCCAATTTTGAGGCATTTTGGTGTTGGCGCTCACTTGCTTGCGAATCCCTATTCCCCGTTTTTCTCTGACAGTAGCTTTCAAGCTATCGTCAACATAACAGTCGCAGATGATATCAACTCTGACCGCATCTTTGAGTTGCCGTTTCACATATGGGAGGAAGACACTGGTGGCATAGTCTTGAAATGTATTGGCATCATTTGGTTTCAAGAAGTTGACCACTGCAGCGCCATCCAGTATTACAACTTCACATTGCTCATCAAACACACTGTGTGAAAGTGGCTCAAGACATTTAGAGAGCAATTCCGATTTGTTTCTGATGCGCAAGTTGCCATTGAGACTTAGTGATGGTGGTGATGGTTGATTTTCGTGCATGAAAAATCCATCCAAATTTTTATTTCTCGTTTGGCAAGCTCTATACAGTCTTGAGAACAGTGAAGTCACTTTTCAGGGAATCTATTTTTCCACTTCTTGTTGATGTAGTCTTCTTTCCTTTGGTACCAAACAGTTGAAATTTATTTTTTGTAATCTTGTTGCTGATTGGCTTTTTGTTTTGTATCAGTCTTTCTGTGTAGAAAACCTCAGCTTGTTTCCATCTCTTGAACAACTCTTATCATACCTGGATTGGCAAACTCCTTAGTATCCAAACTAAACAGATCTTGTGTTTCTTCCAAGAATGGATTTCCCATTTCACAAATGACTTGTGTAAGAGATGAAATGTCATGTACAAATGTTCCTTGTATGCTTTGTGAAATGCTGCACCCCTTCTATACCTTCATCTGATTGTGCCATATGAAGACAAGACTCAAATTCTTCAATCAGTCTTGAAACTTCTGGACCAGCAACCATCCACCTCCAGTAGAGCACTTGGGTTTTCAGTTAATCCTACTGCACCACCATCACCTTTCACGCTGGTGTTGTTTTGCTCATGTGCTTGATCTAGAGCAATTCCGGAAAATACCCGTTTTGTTTTGTGGATGACGAAGTGTCCTATGTCAAATTCTCTTGCCGTGATGGGATGTGGTGACCATAAGTTTGACATATCTTGCAAATGCACCGACAACCAACGGGCATAGTTGACATGATCCAAGGCAAAAAACCACGGAACAATGCTGGCAATGGCATCAACATAGAGTCGGAACCTACCAAGGCGGATTGCTTTGATGAATATAAATACCACAAGTTGAAGATTGAGCGCAGTATACCAGAACTTGAATTGTGGACTTTGCATGGACGCTTGTCTGATCCAATTTTCAAATTGAAGAACACCTTGGTTGAGTGTTGCTTTCTCCGCAAATGCCTTTTTGAGCAATGCATAAAGACTACATGCTGTCACTTGGTGCGCATACCTGGTTCGTGTGACGTGTGATACTTTCAAGAAGGAATCAGCCTTCCCAGTAGTTGTAATGTTAGCTTCCACCAAAGCACTTGTCCAGCCACTCTTTTCAAGTAGATCGCCAAGTAGCTTGAACGCAGCCATCTCTATGTGTAAACCACCTAACATTATGACAAACTTATCTTCTCCATGGCTGTTTGGTAGGCCCCACTGAATTTGTTTTGCTATGGCATAGAGTCACTGGTCGACCGCAATGACAGATATCTGCCCTGGATTTACACGAAGAGTGGCATTCCTGATCAGGTTCATGGCATGGTGAATCATTACAACAGATTTAGCCTTATTCCCGAAAAGAGGTAACAATGCTGACAGATCTGATTGCACTACATCTCCACTGATCTTCTTGGCATGGTAAGCAGCCCATGAAACATCACCCCTATCATCTGTGAATTGATCCTCACCAACGGTCTCATTTACAAAGTCGAGCCAGTTGTGTTCGTCTTCAAGAGCCTCTGTTATGTAACGTATCTCGTGTACTTGTCCACCATTAATAGTGGGAACTGCAGCGTCTTTTGGAAGTGCAACTTGCTCAATTGTCGGCTAGTGTCGGCACAGCTTTGGATGCTGGGATATTCTCATTTATCAATAATGACCTTGCTCGAGCAGAGCCTCTATTCTCTGATGTTACATGCTGAAAGATAGAAATCCCTGTACTATGGAAGGAAGCCTTAGCTGTTCTAGAACTAGGATTGTGATCAATGTTATCTATTGCAGAAGTTGTAAATAAGCCATCTCTGAGTTTTGTTGGACAAACATTTTCTTCATGGAATCTTATGCACACACTGTTTGCTAACTGGGTAGAAATAGCGAGGACCCTGTCGTAAGAAATATTTATCCCCAGGTTAAATAGCATCTCAACTAAATGTTTCTTGCATATCTGAGCATGCACAGAGAGGCCTAAGTACACACATAATGGGGTTTCTGTACGCCTTCCTTGGCGAAATTGTGTCTGACATTCCCCCTTTTCTCTGCCTTGTATTGGATTTTATCAACTGAGCTATAGTGAGGGAAATCTGAGACTTGTGTTTGAATTCTAATGTTGGCCCATACAATATTGAGTTCACAAAGGTCACCTGAGATTGTGGTACAGATTCCTCTTGACAGTTTGTGTCAAAGCTTCCATCAAACTTAGTATCTTGGCTGAATATTTATTGTCTGATAATTTTAGCAGCCATTGAGAGACTTAGAGCGTCTTTGTCATACGTTTGTTCATGCATTATCTGTATGTTTGGAGCAACATCTTGTTTGAATGACAGTAAAACATCTCGTCCTTCTTTAAAGTCCTTTGGATCAGGATATGCTCTTTTAACTTCGTGGAATGAATGCGACTTGAGTTTGACAGTCCATATTCTTGCAGCCTCTCTTCATATTGTCTAGCTAGGTCAGACATCTTAAAAACACAACTTGTCCCGGATTCTGATTTTGTTTCTTCAATGTAGTTTACAATGTCTGCAAGAGCAATACCATGCATCATTTTTGTTCTTGAATCTTTTGGAGAATCCATTTCCAGAACCCGCACTGCATTGTAAAGTCCAACAAGGCATTTTGCATGATATTTTGCAGATTGTGCAACTAAATCTCCAGGACTGAGCTTGGCAAGCAATGTGGTGTCTTGCAATTTTAGTGCACATTCTCGAACACGAGCATCAAGCTTAAATGTAGATGCATCGTGTAATGTTTCACCAGGTATATGTTCATCACAGAAGAAGCAAACATCGGCTGCTTCACATCCTACCAGAGTACACTTACGTGTAGACTTTTTAGCTCGGTCAATAGCCAACTCGTCATCACATGCTGACTTTCTCTTTTCTGCTCGCTTCAACTGTGTTGAATTGAATTTTGTACGACAGGAGTCATGCCAGCTTGCTCTGTGACTTAGAAGTGTATCAGCAATACCAGTGCCATCATCAAGTCCTTGAATATCAAATTGGACGGGTAGACTATTTAGATCTTGAAACCTGTCAACATTTTGTGCGAATGTCACATAATCTGACTATCAAGCTCTCCCGGGGGCTCTTCGGGTCTGTAAATGAAAATATAAAACCATTTACTTCCCAGTAAAGGCAAACACACACCACTAAAAAGTAAGGCATTATGAGTTTGTTTGTTCATACACATTAATTATAGTGTAGCCTAAATGGCTTACATTCATCAAAAATATATATCTATATTATAATTGATCATTTCAAAATAATTCCTGGTCCCTCAGTCTGAGGTAAATCTTATTACCTCCCTTTAATACCTTGGTTATTGAAATATCTCTCTGGGCATATTAATACAAATATTTAAACCGTTTACCTTGTATTAATAGTCACTAGTCACTAATGTACAAATTGAATTCATTTTATTAACTATAAACTCATTTGATTGCTCAAATACGCACCTTTTATCTGGGAGATCCATCACGCCAAAAGCGGCCATTTTGAAAGGAGGGAGAAATCATTGTTGCAGAAATGTATTTATAGTTGCTTCAAATGTCTTTTAATGTTATTTAAGTACGATTACCTTGTGATATTACTCAGTGTTCAATCTAATCAACTCACTTAGAACATATGAATGACAATACGTCAGAATAATAAGAATTTGTGTGCATAATGTTTTTATATATATTAGTTTTTATCTAATTATTTGGTATATATTGCTCAGAGAAGCATGTTTATGTTACTCATGATTCTTTCATAGCAAGAAACCGCTAAATTATTGATTTATATATGTTAAGATAGAGCTTATTCACATTTTTCTGACAAATTGGCGGCCATCTTGAATAAAACCGGAAGTAGGTTAAATCACAAATGTCCCTATATCAGATATGCATTGGTATGCCATAACTAACTTATTTGCCAAGTTTCATGCTTTTATCAAAAAAAAATCACTTTTTTCATAATCCGCCGGACTATTTGTCGGAAACCAAGTTGTGATGGTTAAAACTTTTCATTTCAACTGATCCTGTGTGCTCTTTTCACCAGCATCAATGGTCCGTTATATAACATGGCTTGTCACCTTGTTTTGTGTGAACATTGGATGTGTTGGGATTGTTTAATTGACTTGTCCTTTTCCAGAGTAAGTTTGAATAAACCCGATGGTATTGGGTTTTCAAAAAGAGCTGAGCTCGTCGAAACAAATAACTCGATTGTACTTTGACCGCGTGATTTGTACGAATGTTTGTTTTCCTTTGATTTAACCCCAAGAGACCAGTCTGATCTTCAGGAATGTTTACGAGGAACGTGATAACGTGTGGAGAACGCTGCTTTTGTCTCAAAGTTGTATTTCAAACTCGAGTGAAAAGTTTAAAATTAATTTACAACCTTTAACACGATAGCCGTGCAGTGATGTACCAAGTGTACCCTCATACCCATCTGCCATGTATTATTCCAAGTGTACCTTTGTACCCATCTGTTAAAAAGGGTTCCTCTTCGTGTTTTCCAATCAATTTGATTTGTTTGTCCACACAGATGGATCTGTTCCACGCTGCAAACCCCTCATGTACAGCTACGAGAAAGAGATCGTGATGTACGCACATTTCAAACAACTGGACTATTTCAGGTGTGGTCTCTTCCAGTTCCAATGGTCCGACCTAATGTAATACCTTCTGTTCTTTACTTCGTTTGATGGTTTGTTTGTTTTTTGGCTTCTCTGCTGAAAGGATTTGAAAGTTTGTGAAAAGCATGAAAACCCACTTTCCTGGTTGGTAACGTCTTAAAGATTTTATGTTCTCAAGATTTTTTATTTTTTTCACCCATTCTTGCACAGGCATGCTCCCAGCAATAAGGCGACCAGCCGCCACGTGCAGCACGTGAAATTAGCGAATTCATTTATGACGCTTCACCGTTTGTGTTTCTGAACGTTTACTGAATGTGAGGGAATATTTACACTCGGTTTCTAACCATCTCAACCTTTACAGCCATTGCCTGAAGTTTCAAATTGTTCCAAAAGGTTTTTGGTCTTTTTCGTCCGATCCATGTTTTTTTAATCTTGGGTTGGTGACTGAGCTCGTGGAACGGCCTCATGCAGAATTGTCTCAAAATCTTGTGAGATCCATTGAATGGGTCATGTGATCTGACCGGAAAATTCTCAGCCATCACTCTGACCTTGAAATGAACTGGCCTGCCATTTTGCTTGACTTCATTTGTCTCAAGATTTGCAAACGAGACCCCAAGTTTTTCAATTATTTTATGGAAACCAAAGCTCCTGAGTGTTCCTTGGGTAACCCGCCTTCCTCTGCCTGTGATAAACCATGGGAACCTCGCATTGTAGTGGTGCTAACTATTCTGGACAATTTTTCTTTTTCCGAGGCTGAAAAGTCAGTTCTTAACCAAGGCTAAAATTTTACATATTTAAAAGAAAACAAATTTACAGTAAAAGAAATCTACGAACCTACAATGCCATCTTCTGCAACTCAATGGAGTACTATGTACTACTCTTCCCTTTGGGCTGGTGCGTTGGCCTAAATCACACCGTTCAGGTCATCCCCCACCCCATCACTACTCACGATCTTTTCTACCCCTTTTAACCCTCTCCAACACTGCACTTTCCTTGCTGTTTTGTCAGCCCCTCCTTGTTGTGTTTGAGTTTTTATCCAGTTGGTTCACCCCCTGGTTTCCCTCCCCTTTGTCTCCAATTATTACCCTCGTCCATTCTCCCTTGAAGTGCCCCTCCGTTGTCCTCCTCCACGAAAAATAGAGAAAACTGCACCCAATGTATCAATAACTAGAACGGCACTCGGTAGAGTGTATTCCTCTTCCAGGATGAACAGTTTACGGCTTGTATGCCACTGATAGCCCAGATTTGGATCCGGACCTGAACCAAAATCGAATCAGCTTGTTCTTGTCACCTAACCAACTCGTCCACATCGTTTCGTCATCACTCATCCGAAACTTTTTCAAATATCTTGCTTTGCAGTCAGTCATTTTTGGTCCCATCTCTCGATGGTGAAGAGTCGCGAACAACGGTGATCTTCACGATATTTTTGAGAAGGGGGCCACTTTTGCCGATAAGGCATCAGTGTGAGAGCCGCCACACTGCCTGCAGGACTCCGTAATGGCTGCTATTAAATCCCACCCCCACATACTCTTGTTTAGTGTGGTTAACTGCGCTGTAAGCGTAATTGTTTGTGCACTGCAATCATACACTGATGTTGTGTTACATTTATGCTTCGCATTGGAACACTCATTTGAACCCATCGAGCCAATTTGATAGCATTTATGGCGGATTATGATGGGGGTGTTTTTGCACTTGTGTATTATTGGCCACACTTTAGGCCACCAGGGGCCGCCAGTGGCTCGCGGGCCATGCAAAAAAGAACAGTGGCTTAGAACATTGTAGTATCCACATCTGGATCTCCACCAAAATCATATCAATTAATCCTTGTCATACGCACAACCTGTCCACCAAGTTTCATCTGAATCTGCCTACAACGTTTTGTGACATCCTGCTCACAGACAAACAAATGTACAGGGGTGAAAACAACCTTCGATGATGGAGGTAACAAAAGTGCATGAGTTATTTATACGTGTGTGTGTGTTCCTTTGTGTGTGGAAAAAACACGAGGTGTGTGTGTGTGTGTGTGTGTGTGTGTGTGTGTCCGTCCTCCATAACTTTAAAACCATGAAACCAAGCAGCCTGAAACTTTCCATGTATGCTGAGAAAACTCCAAGGAAGTGCAAGAGTGAAAATAGGGTGTTTGGGTTAATTAAAACACCCCCTTTGAAGATAATTAACGGCCTTATTTAATTATATCCTTCATCAGGTGCATCCTCGGCCACCTTGCTCCCTCGACGGGGTCTTAAGATGCACGCGTCCTCAGTAACCTCCCTCTTCCTCGCTGGGGTCTTAATTCACCATTTTGTTCGGCCTGCTCAACAATGCCTTGAGTTGGAACAGGCCACAACGGTTTATCAACGATGAAGCATTCAAAGTGTTTTTCTTCACTTTCCTCACTCATGTTATCGAATGCCTGTTCCTCATAGCTACAGATCGCTGTGTACATCGCTTTTTTAAGTGCGATAGTTTTCAAGCAAGGAGCTTGGAGCGATTTCATGCATTATGCGATACGATTTTCCACGATCTATGCTCACAGACTCATTATAGTATATCATTGAAATATTATTTGAGCTTGTAGGAGCAGATCATGTGTACGATATTGTTGTGGGCCGGGTTTCAGTGGCGATAAACGACCACGAGGTGGGGCAGTAGAGCCGTCTCCCACCAGACACCCGGAATTAAAAGGTCGTCACCCCGGAGTCGACGGGCCACTTAAAGGACCGTGATCGCCAATTCTCTGACGGCGTGGGGTAGGGTCAATAGCCAAATTTCAATATAATACCTAAGTACCCACGTCGTCAAATTACCGGGGAAATCACACCCTCGGCCGACTCTGTCCGAACTGAGTCGCAGGTACCGACTCGGATCCGGCGTAACCAGAGCCGCGCCGGTCCCAATGACAACTTACGGCACCAATGGCCCTTCTATTTCTCAAGCCTGAACCATGCTCGGCCAATGAAAGAAAACACAGACAACGAACTGGAACATTTAACATGGGGGTTTATTTATAAACAATAATCGGGGAGGGGAGCACACAAAGAGCAGAGTTATCTGAATAAAAGAAATGCAGACAATTTACAGTTAGTGAAAAGCACTTAACAGTTCTACTTAAAAGACTGGTGCCACACACACACACACACACACACACACACACACACACACACACACACACACACACACACACACACACACACACACACACACACACACACACACACACACACACACACACACCCCAAGAAATGGAGGCCGCAGCCTTTATTTGGCCCTTCAGCTCGAGAGGGAAAGGCAAGCTGAGGGCAGGGGCCTATTCTTGCACCTGTCCACCTCGTGCGGTTTGGTCGAGCTTGTCCGGTGGCGGGACTCGAACTCGCCGCCAACAACGCAGCACCAGGGACCAGGAACGACGCAACGTACGCAAGCCAGCACGGGAACGGACCAGACGAGACGAGCACCCGCGGGTAGACGAGAGCGCCAGCAGGCAAGACGAGACTTCTTCTCTTTCTCCTTCTTTTACGACGCGGAGAACCTTCTCTTATTGACGGCTCGCCACCTCCTCTTATCCTTCCCCTCCCCCGTGGGTCGAGGGAACCGCTCTGAAGGACTCGCCTCCAGATTGGACGAGGGGTTGTCGGGCGACTCGTGGCCGCCCTTCATTGGTTGGGCCGAACACTCCATCTGGCTAAGGCGGAGCCAGCCCTTGAGGTAGTCAGCCTCCTGATTGGATGAGGCATCTTGGGGGGTGTGTCGAAGCGTCTCGGAGTCCCGCCCCCCGAAGAGGCTCCGTAGTAGCTTTGGACACGCTGGCCTTCAATTGGCTGGGGCACTTGTGCGATGCTCGCCCTTCACTCATTGGCTGGAGGAAACGCTCTATGCCCTTCCTCGGGGCGGAGCCTCGATCTGAAGCGATGGAGGCTCCGCCCACGCCTTCAGCCAAAAACACGTGGGCAATGGCGACCGGGTGGAGTGAGGGGCGGTGCTACTGTTGTTGTGGTGGATGTATAAAACCTGACTATAAAATAACTCGCAGCGCACACGAAATTCCCATTAGACATAGGGGCTGGATTCTAACTATAAACACATACTTATCGAAATAACTGAGCTATGGGGACTGCGGACTGTCTGTGTGCAAATGGCTTCCAGATCCGTAACAATATAACTCGAAATCTGGAGTGAAATCTGAAAATGTTAAATTGTTGACGTTTAGATTTTTGGGTGTACATTCTCATTACCATTCAGCTTGCTATCGCTTGCCAAGCCAGCCGTTCCTTATCACCCATTTCATTGGAGTGCTTAAGCCACTTGCCAAGTGCCCAACACCACTGCAGTCGATAGCGGTACATCTCGTGTCTGGATCGAGATGTACAGTCGGCAGTTGCTACAAGGTGGAGGTAGATATGGGTAGATTTGGATCTGTAAAGGGACTCTCCGCGGGTGTGTTTGTCCATGTCTCCCTGCTTGGTTACGGGTGCCATGGTGGCATTGTTTCATCCCGTATCTTGTGATGATGACTATGGGTGGTGGAGGTTTTACCATTTAACCTCAGCAGCGTACGAGCGATCCCGTTTTCCTTTGTCATTGTGACTGTTTCTAAAGCAATTAGTTGTTTTATAGGAATCGGGTCTTCTTTGTCAAAGTTATATAGTTTCTTTTTGTGAGTTTAAAAGCAAAATGCATCTGACGAGCGAGGTACCCGACCGTGCTAGGCATGGGAGAGGCTGGACAGCCGGTTCGTGAAGGACTTGGCCAAAAAATGATGAAACTGCATTATGTTGATTGAATCTGCGAATGTCACGCGTGGAAACCCTCACATGATTTCCTCATTCTGCTTTAAACTCAATCTCTCCATATTTTCATTCCAAACAGCATCATTCCAATCACAAATTAACACGATGCCATTAATATAACAAAATACTATATTATTACAAACACTTGTGAGGTAAACGAAGAGAACCATCGTTGTGACGTTCCATCCGGGTGGGGAACAGCTTTGTACGGATCGAAAGTCAAAATCATTAATGTATTGAGGTGTTCATGAAACCTCCCACCCAGCATAGGACATCCTCTGGGACCCCAAAACGTTCCACAGAAGGTTTGGCGAGGCTAGCCCCAAAACTGGAGTAGCTCAGGGTCAGATGGACGGGCGAACAGACAGACAGACACCCCTGCTTCATAACATAGACGAGTGGGAAACCCACGGGCATGGAAATGTGTGACATTTGGACGTCTTGAGTTCGATGCTGCACGTGGAGTCTTCTCGAATGGGTACTGGCAATTCATCAGATCCAGCAATGATGTCATGTACACAATTTATTTACTTCACATAATATGTGAACACATGTCCATGCACATGTGACATGTCGTTTGTTTATAAATCCCAGATATCTGAAATGGCTGTTTCGAGAGCAAAGCCAAATTGCAACTTCAGATATAGTCTCGGAAGTTCCGGTATTTTCCATCATCACCTTGATAAAGTTGTTGCAGTCGAGCAGGTACGGCAGATAGTGGAAGTAATTGGACTTTCCTCTTGGAGCAAAAAAGTGTATATCCATCCCCTTTCCCTGTTGGTTCATATGTGAAATGTTTTGCAGAACAGTACACGCATGTTGAGGTCATAGGACCGCAATTATGCTCTTGGACAATATTATCAGACACTTCGTCCGATTCATTACAGATGCTCCTGGTGTGTGTGTGTGTGTGTGTGTGTGTGTGTGTGTGTGTGTGTGTGTGTGTGTGTGTGTGTGTGTGTGTGTGTGTGTGTGTGTGTGTGTGTGTGTGTGTGTGTATATGTATGTGTTTACTGAGCACGCATTACCCTCCAAAGTCTTTGTTTCTCAGCATCCTGTGCACGTCTGTGTTGAAGTTCATCAGCTGTTTTATTCTGTTCCCTCATTATTTTTTTTTTTTTTCCTTCTTCCTTTTTTTTTTTCGAAAATGGCAGTTCCAAACTCAATGTGTCGTGTCCTCCGGTTTAACAGCCCTCCGATTGATGCCTCGCCCTGCATGCCAAACACCAGAGTGGTAGTTCATAGGTGGGTTGGGATTCCAACCCTGGCATGGTAGCTCAAAGCTGAATTTGTAATCCTTTGAGAGTCGAAGGTATCCTGGCAGGCCATAAAATAACAAATACAACGCAATTGATTATTTGAAGTAATACTTTCCTTTTACGATGCTTGAGATGTGTGACGTCATCACGTCGACGTCATCATGCTTCAAACAGGAGCTTTATATTTGTGTGAAAACTCGTGTGAAATTGAAAAGTTTTTAAATTATTTTTTGATTAAAAACTCCACAATTTTCTTTCCTCTGCATTATGACAACGTACCTTCTTTTTGGGCGGTGTATTGTGGACCGCTGCTGCGATCGCTGACATGCATAACTTTGTTTTCTTTGCGTGAGTTGTCATCAAAATATCCCTTTGTTTCTTCAAAAGGGTAACTTAATGATAAATCTCCTTCCCCACATTGTGTCCGAGCAGATACATTCATAATGGCTGTTCGAATGCATTTTTGTGTATAAATGCCAATGTTCGTCCTATTTTCTCACTTTTTGCTGCAAATGAAACTTGAACCATCTTAACGACGACAAAAATTTGAAATCGGGGCTAACATATGAGGGCTAACACACAGTACATACAACAAGGGGAGCAGCAGACAAGAGGGGCAGGAGGGGAAAGGGCAAAATGGTTGGGAACAGAGACATGAGTTCTGTGGAAGAGAGAGGGATGGGACGGGGTAAACAAGATGGACACTGCAGGGACTTTCAGGATGGAAAGCAGGGAATTTGAAGGAGGTGGGTTTGGGGTGGATTAATGGGGGTAGAAAAGATCGAGGTTTTGGATGGGGGAAGATAGAGGTGGTGGTGAACAGCTGTTTTGAAGATCTCAATGGAAGAGTGTGGTTGACGAGAGTGTGGGAGTTTGTTCCAAAGGCCCCAAAAAAGTGGAATGAAAAAGTGAAGGTGAGCCTATGTCGACTTCAAAAATAATAGGTGGTTGAATTCATTGACCAAATATGCAAATCCTTTTCAAATTTCAACTCGATCAGATGAAAATTGAGGATTTTAGAGATTTGACAAATTTGCTGACCTAAAAACAATAGGGTTCTTGCGTCTGATGAACTCAACCATGTGGTGAAGTTTTGTGAAGATTGGTTAAAAATTGTGACCTGGAGGTGATAGATAGATAGATAGACAGACAGACAGGCAATAACAAAATCGATTGACCAACATACTTGAAAAATCTCAGATTTTCGCAAGTAACAGATAGGGATGAAATTAAAAACTCCTTCCACCTTTGGTGGTGGAAGTTATTAAAAGTTTTGTTTTTAAAAGTTCATTCAGATCCATTTCGTTAAAGTGCTTGCTTGGATCGCTCTTCAAGATCACAGCATGGTTCTCCATTTGGGACATCTCTGGAGTTTGGAAGGCAAAATAAATTCGATGATTACAATGCATAAAAAATGTTTTCAGTTGTCACAAAGCAATGGATCGCTACATTACGGAAGGATAGCCAACAGGTAGGCACGTTTGCTCCAAGCGATGCAGCCTGGGTTTGAATCCTGACACAACTACAAACAGTCATAATGGTGTTTCACAGGCAAGGTGATTGAACAATGTGAGTGTCCACTCTCTGATGGATGTTAAACTGGGCATCACATCTGCCAGAATCCTGCCGCCCTCCCCCCCCCCTCTCTCAATCCCACCACTCTCTCTCTCCTTCTCTTCCTCTACACTCCTCCCCTCCCCCTCTCCCACCCCTTCCCCCCTTCCGCCCCTCCCCCTTTCCGCCCCTCCCCTCCCGCCCCTCCCCTCTTCTGCCCCCTTCCACCCCTCCCCCTTCCACCCTTCTCCCTCTCCAATTCCTCTCCCTCTCTCTCCCACCTCTCTCTCCCACCTCTCTCTCCCACCTCTCTCTCTCCCACCTCTCTCTTCCACCTCTCTCTCCCTCCTCTCTCTCTCCCACCTCTCTCCCCCCACCCCTCTCTCTCTCTCTCTCTCTCTCTCTCCCCCGACCCCTCTCTCTCTCTCTCTCTCTCCAACCTTTCTCTCTCCTCAACCTCTCTCCCCCTCTCTCTCCTCAACCTCTCCCTCTCTCCCCCCCCCCAAACCTCTCTTCTAATATCACCAGCAGCAAAGAGACAGGTTGTATTTGCTAATGTAAAATAACAACCCTGCTGTGGGTGACGCCTCTTTCCACCCTCCCCCTCCAAACCCTCATATCGAATCGTTTTGATCTGTTTGCTGTCGCTCGGATGGATGTTAAACTGAGCGTACCATCTGCCGGCATTTGTTGGTGGACATTAGAGCTCTCAATGCGTTCTTCGCGAAGAATAGGCAAGTTATCACCAGCATCATGAACAAATTACAACTTTCTGTCCTGAGTGAATGTTGGGGAGGCATTGCAAATCGCTCGGCAGAATTTAAACCACCAGACAGAACCAAACCAGGCAGTATAACACTTGCTGATGAACTGCTTCAGCAGCACCGACGCTCTGTGAAGAGTCCATTGAGGGATGACTGATACCGTGGAGTACACGGTGGAGTAAATAAACTGCCTCAAAAATCTAATACATGCAATGATTCCTTTTGCCTCCGGATGGTGATACCGGTAACAACACTGTGGCCCTTGGCGAGTGACCACACCAACCAGGTAACCACAGGGTGGAGTTGTATTTATTGCAATTTTTGAAAAACTGCTTTGTGAGAAAATCTTTCATAAAGTTGGGTGGTTTGCACTTCCTCTTGTTATTTATTTAATTGTTTTTGTTTCCTCTTTCTGTTCTCATTATTTATTATTTTGTTTAATCGTAATCTCCACCAATCTGTGCTTTTGTTCCCGACTCCTTCTCTTCTTTCTCACAGCACAGAATGCACTTACAGTCCAGCCGCTTACCGTGGTCATGCCCGCACACTTATAAAAGCAGCTGAGAGAGTGAGGCCTGGGGTGGTGTTGGCTACATTGCATTCTGGCCAAAACATGCGGCCCACTTCGGGCGTAAACATCCCGAGCCGCGGAACGTGCAGCAAGTGTGGCTTTACCGCTTCGACATCTATATGTACCTCTTGCAGCCTTTTAGAAGGGCTTGGCAAAGGATTGGCTCGGAGGAAAATTGGGAATGATGAAGTGAAGAAAGAGAAACACCTGTGATAAGGTAGGGAAAGAGGAAATCTGATTTTGGAACGAGAACACATGGATGTGGAATGATTTTTTTACATGCATTGCTTTTGTAAGTACATTGTTTTGCTTTTTGTCCAAATGTAGAATTAAAAAGAACCAGACCTTTTAAACTTTTTTTCTTCTTCTTCTCTTCATCTTTCCAGCAACATTGGTTGTTCACGCACCTTGTTTAATTTGATAACACACAATATTCCATGATTAAAAAAAAAAAAAAAAATCAACAACGCAAAACCATTCAGGTTTGGAACATGCATTTTATTTTGAATTATCAATCATTCCCATCAGTTTCATATTTGTGACATTGTTTAGCTGCAATAAACTGAGCATAGTCTTGACTCGTAACAGTACTGAGTTTGTAAAATGCACAAACTACCATTACATTTATTAGTGTTACAAAGACTTCTGCTTTTCTTTTCACAATCTATCAGTCAGATACACTGGAGAGCGAATACCAATTGTAAAACAGAATAATCAGTGAAAATGTGTTGGATGTCTCTGGTTCACTCAATCGGTGCATGACTAGAAACAAAAGGAAGGTGTTCACGTGCGAGGGATGCGTGGTCATATTGGGGACACTCCTTTGGTTGCTGTCAGTCAAGCAGATTGTTGGGAGCTGGAAAAGCTTGAGAGACTGAATCATGTGACGCCGCTCAAGCCACCGGCAGATCCCACACAATTGCTCTGATGCCGCCTCTCAAAATTGTGTACATTTAACGTGTGGAGTTTGATATGTACGACGGCACAAAATCGATGGTTGTGGTTAACTTGACAATTTTTGCACGGCTCAGAAGCATCGTAAAATGTACAAATTTAATTAAAAATACAAATCCTTGACCGAAAACCAAAAACTTCCACTAAATAAATAACTAACTAACAAAGGACATGCTCGAGAGCTGGGAGTAATCTCAGGTGTCGTGTCGTGTCGTATGTATCTAGTGCCATTTGAGTCATGAAACAAAGAAACAGACTCGGAACTCCGAACAATCATCACACTTTACAAAATACCTGAACTACCTACTCGGTAAGAAAAAAGAAAAAAAGAGACTTTAACTTTGACTTAGTTGTTTTGAGCAACAAATTCCTGAATTGAGCAACAAAATGCCCAATCGGAAAAATCTTCATAAAACAGGATCTTGTACTTATCAAAATGAATATTTTGTGCTTCGTATTATTTTCCACCAAGTGCGTTGCTGCTCGTGTCCATTGTCGGGTCTGTAGATCACAGTACACTTATCCATAAAGTAGGAAACACTACACTTGGAGAGAGGCCTAGTAGTGCTTTCTACTTTATGGATAACTGCACTGTCCACCAGCAATGACTGGCCATTCAGCTCATGCCGTTGTGCTCTTGCATCCTCGTTGACTTTCTTGCTTTCTCGTCCTCTTCATTTTGACTTTCGTAGCATTGTGTCGGAATCCTGGAGCACTCGTCCTGAAAAGAAAACGTTCAAAACAGCAAAATCACGTGGTTAGACCGTAGTTATCAAAGTCTGGTTATTTGCTACCACATACTGATTGTGCTGTCGTACAGTTTGAACGGAATGACCTTGTTGCGTTACAGGCACGATCTGCACATTACTTTTTTATTTTTTAAAAGTAATTCTTGAATTTACTCATCTTCAAATCAAACACGTGATGCTTGAAGTTTTTTTTTTCTTCTCTTTTCCACTCACAACAAAGTTTGGTAATGGCACGAACTCGAGCACAACGTTTGGATGATTTATGGTTAATGATATCATCATAATGAGGTATGGTCATTATAAAGATGGCATGAAAGCAGATCGATCCAGTACGATTTGTCCAACCATTTTTTTTTTTTCACCAAGATTCAGGAATATGAACAGTACGGTTGGGGAATGTAACCGCGAGTTACACGCGTCTACATATGGTGGCACAATAGGACATCGATCAACACACCACAATAAAAACCACGTCCATAGACTCTATAAACATCATCACAATGTAAATCCTTCTTTTCTCTCATTCAACTTAGCTTATGGAGTTACCTTTTGCTTCACAATTTTAATCAAGCCATTTTTTTGATATCTCCGAAATGCCAAAACCCTCCAGCGTCACCTCATTCGCTGCATCGGATCGCTCCAAATGTTACCTTTTTTCATCCCTTCTTTTCCCTCTTCTGTCTTCATGTCCAATGGATGTGCATTTAGTCCTTATATATGCTCTCTCTTCATGACCTTACCCTCCACCCCCTTTTTCCACACCAGATATCCCTCCACCTTCAGCTGTGAAGTGCCCTTGTTGGGAATCAAACCTGTGGCAGGCGTGGGTAGCCTGTGGTCGGATGTGCGTGGGCCTGTCCCTCTATCTTGTGCGTGCAGGCCATTTCCGAACAGCCCAGCTTTGCAGCTTCCCTAACTCCAGCGAGTTCACTTATCTACAACTCGAAAGCTAAAACTAGTTTTGGTAATTTAAACCTGATCTTGTTATCATGATTACAATTTCATTTTCATCTAAACATTTTCTCTTGATTTTATCAATTTACTTGTTTTGTTCTCAGGTAACTTGCTTTTACCTAAACCGTTTTTGGCTTCATCACCTTTGCACCACCTCTTGTCATGCTTGACCCCGGTGTATTTAATTGATTTTTTTTTCTATCCTGATGGCTTGTATAAAGCGAGATTATACTCTTCCACGGGATGCTTTGGAGAACAGAAGGCCTTTTTGAGATGAAATAACCGTATAAGAGTTAAAAGTTGGACGTAAGGGTTGTGACCTTGTAGGTTTTACGAAAACTCTATCTTATATCATGAGATGATACTCTTTATCTTCAGTTTGTGGTAAGTTAAAAAAAAAACCTCCAGACAAAGGCAAAGAAAGCAAGTAAACGTTCAAATGTTTTGATCTCCCCGAGCTATCAAAGGGGTATTTTTTTTAAAGCATTTTTAAACTCTTCTGAAACATAATGAGGATTTTAATAGATCTGCATGCAAATGGAAATAGACATTGAGACAATGCGTTGGAAAAGCTCGTCGGTGTTTTTTTTCGAGAGTATTTTGCATGCAGATAGTGGACAAAAAATCATAGGAACACCTGGATAAATGAAAGACACCAAGTATGGTGAAAACAACAGCTTCAACAAAGGTGTGACCCATTTGTTAATTAAGGAAATAACATCCCAGCATGCTTAGGGTCATGTATAAATCTACTGCATAGGCCTGGTTGCCTATAATTATGGTGAGCATGGCTACAAGAGGAGACCTCAATGACTTGGAAGGAGGGGGGATTGTTGGAGCATGTTTGGCAGGAGCTTCAGTGACAAAGACAGCAAAATTGCAGACGTTTCACGAGCAACGGTGTCGAAGATGATGTCGGCATGGAACTCCAAGGGAAATAAATCATCAGCAAAGGGCAACAGTGGGTGGAAGCACGTACTCCAGGATTGTGATGTCCATGCATTAATTTGAAGTGCAAGGAAAATCGGCGAGCAACTGCAGATCAATCGACTGTAAATTTCAACTTGTGGCATGAGCAGCCAGTTTCATCAAAAACGTTCCGTCGAGAACTCCACAGCACGGGATACCAGTTAGGTTGCCACGCACAAACTTCTCATCACACCTGGCAATTCACGTTTGCGAGTTCAGTGGTGCAAAGAGCACTGGCAATGGACCACCGAGCAGTGGAGAAATGTGATATGGTCAGATGAATCATCCTTCATCATGTTCTTGACAAACGGATGAGTGCACTTGTGATGTGAACCTAAAGAACTCCACAACCCTGAGTGCTCGATTCCAACAGTGAAGGATGCTGGTGGTTCTGTAATGTTGTCGGGCGCATTTTCCCGGAATAGTTTTGGTGCAGTCATTCCCTTAGAAGGTAATGTCAATGCCAATCACTATTTAATAGTATTGAGTGATCATCTTCACCCCATGTTGCAGCATTTCTTTCCTGCTGGGAGGGGTGTCTTCCATAATGACAATGTCTTCCATCCACAGAGCACGTGTGCTCGCCCAATGGTTTGCTGAGCATGACTGATGTTATCCATATGTCATGGCCTTCTCCATCACCAGATCTGAACCCAAATCGAGCATTTATGGGATATTCTGGAATGACACCTGAGACAGCGTTTTTATCTCCATCAAACAGGTGCGAGTCGAGTAACTTTCTCATGGAAGAATGGTGTCACAGAATTCCAGACGCTGGTGGACTCTATGCCACGGCACATACAAGCCCCACTGCCCGCACGTGGTAGCCTAACACCCTATTACGTGACTTTAAATTGGTGTTACCATATTATTTTTTTGGTGTGTGTGTGTGTGTGTGTGTGTGTGTGTGTGTGTGTGTGTGTGTGTGTGTGTGTGTGTGTGTGTGTGTGTGTGTGTGTGTGTGTGTGTAGATATATGTGTGTTAAAAGCCAGGGAGAATAAGGGTGGCTGAAGGTGAGGAATGAGGAAGTGTTCCTCAAGTTGCAAAAAGTCCGTTTTTAGGGGAAACCAACAACGGGCCTGTTGAAGTGAGATAAGTGAGATATGGTGTGAGGCACCAAGTCTGCACCACACTCAGTTCAACCCAGGCCCGTATAGCTGACTCGTATTGGCAAACACGTTCTGTTTTTCAAGGCATGTTCAGTGTCATGTCTGTACATTATCCCCCCCCCCTCCCCCCATGGTGGAACGACAAGTTGGAACGGTTGACATTATAACACAAATACAGATTTACAAAAACTTCGGGCACATTGTTTGAATGGACACGGACGTTTGTGTGTTCGTGTAAAGGGATATTGAGGGAGCACAGCACGGAGCAGTGAACTTGAACCTTCAGCATTTTCTATTAAAATATTTTACTCTTGGGTTTCCTGTCCGAAGCAACATGTCTGCAGATCGATGCAGGGGAAAATGCTTTTTTTTTTTTGTGAAGATGGAATGCAAAGTCTCCAAAAAGTGAAATATGTAATTGTTTTTTGTTGAAAAAAATTGTTTTTTCTTTTTTAAAAGGGCAAATGTGAAACTATGACTGCATTAGAGAGGACTAAGAGAGGGGAATCGCTAATGGTTGGGGGTGTGAGGTTGGGAAATTTGTCCACATTATGCAGGTGAAGCTTTAAAATACAAATTAATAATGATGACAAGTAACTTATTGAAATCGTTTTCCATTGCTTATTATTAAAATGACCAATTGTGAAGGTTGTCCTAAAAATGGCGTTTATTGATTTATTTACTCACCATTTCATCAGTGTGATTAATTTTAATATGTGTTTGTTTCAGTTTACTTCATCGTATTCTAATCAAAAGAACACTTGGAGCAACAGACCAGAAACCCAGGACAAAGAGCACACCACAAAATCCTCCGTGCGCTAAATTGACCAACGTGGGCCTCGTGTTCGGTATCGTAGTGGCCGAGAATATGCCATCTGATGTACGGCTCGTTTCATCACGTACAGTACCCATCATTCCCTGACATGGATGGTGTATATCCATTCGAATGTCTATCCACTTCCCTTTTCAGCTGTTCCCCTGTTCCTCCATTTACTGTATTTCCTGGTAAAACATTCCATTTAACAGAAACTTATCTCACTTCTGTTCTTGTGCTTTCCTACAATCTATTTGTCCTCTCTCTTTGACCAGTTAAAATGATTAATATAAAACCCTCATGACTTAACCAATTGAGTTTACCTTCCCACCTGATCTTTACCCTGTTTCGGTAAACTGCAACAAGAAAGCCTCGTGAACCTCGTTTTCGAGGGTGTTTGGCCTACTTGCCATGCCAGGCAAATGTGAATGTTCAAATGTACCGGACGATGGAGAAGTCCTGACCCCTCGCCCCGAGTCTTGAACCACGTGATGAAACGGTTACCCATCACTCCACCACCTAACAAACCTTTCATTGTTGTGCGTTATCGAACTTTTCCTTCTAACTATCTTCATGATCACAAAAACGATCCGAGTTGCCATCGGTGAAACTCATTCCAACATCGTTTTGTTTCATTTGAAATAATATGTTTCAATGTAACCCCGAGCTGATTGGAGTTCGCGATGTACAACTGCGACTTGTGTTCAAAAAAATAACTTGAAGGAACCCTACGTGACCCTACATAACCCTACATAACTGCAAACAACCCCAAGGGATGCATCCCAAATGTAAATGAACGAGAAGTTGTTTTTTTATGATGGAAGGACAGCATGGAGGACAGCAGGAGACGTTGAACCTCCAACACTGTCCGACGTGCATATAGGTTTCAATGTATGGATGCATGGATAAGTACCAACATGGTATATCCGATAGGAAGATCATCTTCATCATGAACTCTTGGGTACATGGTCAGGAACATGGAGCCAATCGGAGTTATGTCCACTTGTTGCATTGTGAGCAAGTTCTGGATTTTCAAAATGGCAGATTACCCCTTTTCACACTTGCATATCTTTGCACAACGAATCGCTGTTCGTCTTGTTTCGCAATGTTCTTTTAATAAATAATCATGTGATTGCACCACCCACCCGAGCCGTTGAACTTCCTCATCGTGTGTTACTTCTCGTGCTTGAGTCCTTGCACACATGTCCCTCTCTCGTGTTTGTTTCCTTCCCCTCGTTCATGTACAACTACACTCGATTCTATTTCTTACGACCAAATACAACCTGTCGCTTTGCTGATGGGAATATTAAGGGGTGAGGGAGAAAGGAGGGAAAGAAAAATATGAGTGGAGGAGAAGGCAAGGAGGGGTGGGGGATGTAAGGGAGGGGGTGAGGGGATTTGTGAGGACGAAAGCATGAGAGGAAGGGGTTATGGACGAGTTTGGTTGGGGGACTTAAGCGGGAGAGGAGTTCTCAACCTGCGTTTGGAAGTGGGACTTGTGGAGAAGGGAGTTGGGTAGTACAGGATTAAAATTAATGGGATATGTTAAACCAGCAAGTGAACACAACTCGCGGAGACTGCTGGAGATGTCCATGGGGAGGGGGGTGGGAGGAGGGAAGGCAGTGTTAGAGGAAGGGAAGGGAAAGGCGGTTAAACGTATTCAAACAGCACCATTTTCTTTTTTACAACTGAGTTTGACGTGAAACTGTGTGAGAGCATTGAAAACCCACGACATCAACCTGGCTCAGGCCTGGTTCGTCGCTGCATGCACGAGCATACATGCTCAGACATGCAGCAACATTTACACCCCTCCGGTCCGCTCATTCTGAATTGAATTGGAAGCCATTTCAAAGTCAGAACGAAACCCTCACTCCTTCGTAGCCCCCTGGAAAGGGGTAAGGGGAAGACCGAGAAGAGGGGTGGGAGAGAGAAGTAGAGGGGTGGGAGAGAGAAGTAGGGGGTGGGAGAGAGAGGGTAGGGGGTGGGAGAGAGGTAGAGGTGGGAGAGAGAGGGTAGGGGGTGAGAGAGAGAGAGGGTAGGGGGTGGGAGAGAGAGGGTAGGGGGTGGAAGGGAGAAGTAGGGGTGGGAGAGAGAGAGGGTAGGGGTGGGAGAGAGAGGGTAGGGGTGGGAGAGAGAGAGGAGGGTGTGGGAGAGAGAGGGTCAGGGGTGGGGGAGAGAGGGTAGGGGGTGGGAGATAGAGGATAGGGGGTGGGAGAGAGAGGATAGGGGTGGGAGAGAGAGGGTAGGGGTGGGAGAGAGAGGGAAGGGGGTGGGAGAGAGAGGGTAGGGGGTGGGAGAGAGAGGGTAGGGGGTGGGAGAGAGAGAGTAGGGGGTGGGAGAGAGAGGGTAGGGGGTGGAAGAAAAGTAGCGGGGTGGGAGAGAGAGGGTAGAGGGGTGGAAGGGAGAAGTAGGGGGTGGGAGAGAGAGGGTAGGGGGTGGGAGAGAGAGGATAGGGGGTGGAAGAAAAGTAGCGGGGTGGGAGAGAGAGGTTGGAGGGGTGGAAGGGAGAAGTAGGGGGTGGGAGAGAGAGAGAGGGTAGGGGTGGGAGAGAGAGAGGGAAGGGGTGGGAGAGAGAGGGTAGGGGGTGGGAGAGAGAGGGTAGGGGGTGGGAGAGAGAGGGTAGGGTGTGGGAGAGGGAGCGTTGGGGTGGGAGAGGGAGCGTAGGGGGTGGGAGAGGGAGAGTAGGGGTGGGATAGGGAGGGTAGGGGGTGGGATAGGGAGGGTAGGGGTTGGGAGAGAGAGGGTAGGGGTTGGGAGAGAGAGAGGGTAGGGGGTGGGAGAGAGAGAGCATATGGGGTGGGAGAGAGAGGGTAGGGGTTGGGAGAGGGAGGGTAGGGGTTGGGAGAGGGAGGGTAGGGGTTGGGAGAGGGAGGGTAGGGGTGGGAGAGGGAGCGTAGGGAGTGGGAGAGGGAGCGTAGGGAGTGGGAGAGGGAGGGTAGGGGTGTGATAGGGAAGGTAGGGGGTGGGAGAGGGAGCGTAGGGGGTGGGAGAGGGAGAGTAGGGGGTGGGAGAGAGACCTTTTGGGGTGGGAGAGAGACCTTTTGGGGTGGGAGAGAGACGAGAGGTGGTGGGATAGGGAGGGTAGGGGGTGTGATATGGAAGGTAGGGGGTGGGAGAGAGAGGGTATGGGGTGGGAGATAGAGGGTATGGGGTGGGAGATAGAGGGTATGGGGTGGGAGAGAGAGGGTAGGGGGTGGGAGAGAGAGGGTAGGGGTGGGAGAGAGGGTGAGAGAGAGAGAGAGAGAGAGAGAGAGAGAGAGAGAGAGAGAGAGAGAGAGAGAGAGAGAGAGAGAGAGAGAGAGAGAGAGAGAGAGAGAGAGAGAGAGAGAGAGAGAGATATATATATATATATATATATATATATATATATATATATATATATATATATATATATATATATGAGAGAGAGATATATATGAGAGAGAGATATATGAGAGAGAGAGAGGTGTGAGAGAGAGGTGTGAGAGAGAGGTGTGAGAGAGAGAGGTGAGAGAGAGAGGTGAGAGGAGATATATATATATATATATATATATATATATATATATATATATATATATATATATATGTATATATGTATATATATATATGTATATATATGTGTGTGGGGGAAGAGGAGGAAGAGTAATCACATGTTTCCTCTTCAGAATATTGATTGAGAACAAAAAGTGGAGTCAGACAACACTCTTGCTTTGTGAAAGGCGCTTGTTTTCGGCGAATTTGAGCATTTTTGCATTCACAAGTTTTTTTTTTTCTGTGAAATGTATCGTTTTGCGAAGTTGAAGCGAAAATACACACTATTTCAAGAAAATCACACGTTTTCACTTCAGAGTTGTGATTTCGAACAAAAAGTTGAGTGAGACAATGCTCTTGTTTTGTGAAAAACGCTTGTTTTTGGCTAATTAGACCATTGTTGTGTCTTTAAGTTTTTTTCTGTGAAATGTATCGTTTTGCGAAGTTAAAGCTAAAATACACACTATTTCAAGAAAATCACACATTTCCGCTTCAGAGTTGTAATTTAGAACAAAACGTTGAGTGAGACAATGCTCTTGTTTGGTGAAAAAAAGCTTGTTTTAGGCGAATTTGACCATTTTTGTGTTTATAAGTTTTTTTCTTTGAAATGGATCGTTTTGCGAAGTTGAACCGAAAATACACACTATTTCAAGAAAATCACGCTTTTTAGCTTCAGTATAGTGATTTTGAACAAAAGTTGAGTGAGACAATGCTCTTGTTTTGTGAAAAACGCTTGTTTTTGGCTAATTAGACCATTGTTGTGTCTTTAAGTTTTTTCTGTGAAATGTATCGTTTTGCGAAGTTAAAGCTAAAATACACACTATTTCAAGAAAATCACACATTTCCGCTTCAGAGTTGTAATTTAGAACAAAACGTTGAGTGAGACAATGCTCTTGTTTGGTGAAAAAAAGCTTGTTTTAGGCTAATTTGACCATTTTTGTGTTTATAAGTTTTTTTCTTTGAAATGGATCGTTTTGCGAAGTTGAACCGAAAATACACACTATTTCAAGAAAATCACGCTTTTTAGCTTCAGTATAGTGATTTTGAACAAAACTTGTGTCAGACAATGCTTTTGTTTTGTAAAAGACGCTTGTTTTAGGCTAATTTGAGCATTTTTGCATATATAACTTTTTTTTCTGTGAAATGTATCGTTTTGCGAAGTTGAAGCTAAAATACACAAAATTTCAAGAAAATCACACGAGTAGGGTGAATATACTGATTCTGGCTCACTTTTCCCCATGTAAATGAATGGGGGATTTTCAGCGATTCATTTTTTTTCCCTAAAAAGTAAACCCCCTTTTTATCCCAAGGTATATTTATTTGTCTCCCCTTTTAACCTCGGGACACTTTTTTTCAAATAACCAATGCAATAAGATAAAGATTTGTTCAAGTAGTAAAGTAGTAATGTGATTTGTTAAAGGTGATTCGAAAGAAATATCTGAAACGTCTAAGCCTTGGGACACTCTTTTTCAAACAACCAATGCATATTGTTAAGCTCACTAATTGAACCTACAAAGATTTGTTCATTCTCAAATTCCTTCAATAGTTTAATTTTCTTTGCACAATAATCCCCATCTAAAATATTTAAAAACAAAACATTTGAATCTTTATATTTTTTAAGATACCCCTTTTGTGCCATTACGAAATGATAAACTTCTCGAAATCAAGAAACTTTGGGCGAAATTGTTGGCTTGGTTGAAGACCTTGTGAGCGACCAAGACCCACAGAACGAGCGAGACCTTGAGTGGGATGACTTTGGGGTTCCTTGGAGATTGACTACTTGTATGGAACTAAACCTTCAAGTTGATGAACTGGATTCAAACCTCTTTTCTGTTGAGGTAAGATTTTATTTTCCTATTTTCAAACTTTGATTGAAGCATACTCATTTAATAATTAAATCACTTGATTTATACATTATTATTTTCTCTCACAGGAAATTGTATCTGAAATACGAAATGAAAATACTGCTTTTACTACAACTTGGGGCGAAATTGTTGGCTTGGTTGAAGACCTTATGAGCGACCAAGACCCACAGAACGAGTTCGTCCTTGATGATCCAACCAAAGAGTTATACCTTGGAGACCAGCAAAGTCCTGAAAAAGAGTTTTGCAACAATAGTACTCATTGTGAGTTATCAAGCAATACCCCCTGAACAAGTTATACCTTGATGAGCCAGAATACAAGTTTTACCTTGGAGACTCACAAATTTCAGACATTTTGAAAAATGGAGTTTTCCTTGATGATCCACAGTTATACTTTGTGAGATCTATCACTGAAACCCATCAAAATTGGAAAAATGGAGATTTCCTTGATGATCCACAGTTATACTATGTGAGATCTATCACTGAAACCCATAAAAATTGGAAAAATGGAGTTTTCCTTGATGATCCACAGTTATACTATGTGAGATCCATCACCGAAACTCACAATATTTCTGGAAATTGTGATTCTACCTTGGAGTCTTGGCAAGATGGTTATATTTTTGGAGACTTGAAATGTGGGTTCTGGCTTGATAACTCACAATGTGATACGTATCTTGGAAACTCAACAGGAATGTGGTTATACCTTGGAGACTTGGAAAGTTGGGTTTATTTTGGAGACTTGAAATGCTACCACTCTTTGGGATCGAAATCTATCAAGAAAGTTCTTACTCCCCCTTTCTCTGTCATCAAACCTGAAAGCCTTAAAAGACAGAATTGGAAGAAGAGAAAAAAAAACATAAAAAATATTGTTAGTTCTGGGAAGAAAGTGCAGGCTTACTCCCCCTTTCGACTTATCTTGGAGATAAGTTAAATTGATAAAGTTCTGATCAAGAAAGTATCGTAGGAGGGAGTGAAGCGCCAACCCATTGCTCCCATTGCACACACACACACACACACACACACACACACACACACACACACACACACACACACACACACACACACACACCAACAAACAAAAGTTAAGCCTTGACTATTCAGTTGAGGATTCTGTGTTTGGGGTTCACAGATCTAAGAACGTCCCCCTTCACACACATTATATACTGTTATACACCTCGGACTTGACCCTCAAGTGTTCACAACGGTGTATAGTAGGAGGGAGTGAAGGACCAACCCATTGCTCCCATGGGTATTATCTGCTTAGTTTTGTCTTTTGTAATTCCTGTGAATAAAATGAACCTAAAGTCTCTTCCCTTCTAAATCATATATCTTATAAGTCCAAGGAACCGTATCTATTACATCAACAATTTTAAAAAGTTCGTTCGTCCATCGTTTAATATAACCTTTTTCAAAATGAGATTTCCACCTATATGTTCTTACAATATCACCAACTTTGAACTTAGGTTTTCGTTACAAATCGTTTTCTGATATTAATCTCTTTTTCATATTTTAATTTTGTAAATGTTTCTGATGGCTTCATATTCGTTGACGTGTGAATCGTGTCATTATACTTATCCATAATATCCTGAATAAAAGATAACCATTGTTGTGAACCGAGTTCTGTGAATATAGTCTCTCTTTTAAGGTACGATTAAAACGTTCAACAACAACTGCCTTCCCTTCATTAAAGGTACTGTATAATGTAATACTGTTATTTTTTAGAAAATTCATAAATGTCTTGTTATAAAACTCTCTACCCTCATCAGTCCACAATTTTTTAGGTTTTCTCTTACTTTGATTAAATATCTGTTGAAAGGCTAACATAAGAGTATTACCTTTGTTTTATAAAGGGACAACCCATGCGTATCTACTCCTCAAATCAATAACGGTTAAAGCATACTTGTCCCCCTTATCATTGTTGAGTTCAATCAAATCAGCGGACCAGATAAAATCAACTTCCTTGGAATAAACCTTCCTTCTACGAAACTTTGTGAATATTGGTTTATGTAATTCATCAGCTAATTGCTCTTCCGTCTTAATGACATCATGAGAGCCTATAAGTTTTTTTGAATTTCCAAGTCCAAGTTTCAATTTAGCACTGATCATCTTCTTCACAATGAACTGATCAACTTTTTCTCTAAAGGTTGGATTTTGTATCAGAGACAAATTATACAACATTTCTCTATCAGCTTCATGCTTTTCTTCCAACGTTGTGGTATTCCCATAATCAATATCGTGCCTCATGCACACTTCATCAACCCTATCGATGGGTTTGCTCCATGGTTTAGGATTGTCTGCCTCATCTAATCTTTTATCCAAGTTTGTGCCTGGACCACAGAAAGAATACCCTGGTAGATGTAATTCCCTGGTATTCCAGTCGTTGTAAATTTACTTCCTGACAAAAACTTTTGTGTATCTCCTCCGAGTTTGTGTTTGGAGATAAATTGATTTTTTTTTGAACCACACACCGAACATATACCATTTTGTATAACCTTGTGATTTTTACTTTTAATATATGAAATATTTTTAGTTTGAGTTTTCTTTTTACATTTGAGACAATAACTCATTTATTTATGAGAAAAATTCCTGCAGAGTGCAAAAACCTTTTTAGTTTCCAACATGCACATTTGAATCTTAATTTTTAAAACATAAAGAATCCTTAGAAATGCCTTCACTCTCTCCTCCATTTAAAAAAAAAAAAATGAAAAACTTGAATTAAAATGAATATCTTGTCAATGTCAATAGTCTTGTCGAAAGTATTGTAAATAGACTTGTCAATTCTTTGTTTTCCTCCTCGGTGGGTTGAGTTATTTTCTGTAATACCACCAATCTTTTTTTAATCTCACCGGTTTCCATATTTTGATATTTATTTAGTCTCGCTCTTTCCTCCCTCTCCTCCCTATCCTTCTCTCTCTCTCCTCCCTCTCCTTCTCTCTCTCCTCCCTCTCCTTCTCTCTCTTCTCCCTCTCCTCCTTCTCTCTCTTCTCCCTCTCCTCCTTCTCTCTCTTGTCTCTTTCCTCCTTCTCTTTCTTCTCCCTCTCCTCCTTCTCTCTCTTCTCCTTTTCCTCCTCTTCCCTCTCTTCTTCAACTCCTTCCTCATCCTTTACTATCCTTGAATCACTTACACCCCATAGAATATCATACATATATTCATCAGGATTTCTTGTTATTCCTGTATCCAAAATAAATTTTTTTACAACAGGAAACCAATAAAATTTCTTTTGAATTTCTAAAAGAGCCTTATCTTTTCTTAACTTTAAAAAATTTTCATTATTTAACATTCTAATTAAATCTAAAGTTGTCGGTTTATCAACATCAGCATAATGCCAATCTTTTATTGAAAATACCTCATTCTTATGTTGTAGAACATATTTATTAAAATACCGAATACCCTTTTCTTGAAGGTATGCTTGGACACAGAAATGATAATTTTCTTGAAGCCTTCTTGCTGTCATTTATGTATTAGAAATAGATGTTAGAATAATATTATGGCACGAAACACCTCCCCATCATCCCATAGTTAAATCATTTTGTATTTCCTTACTTATTATATATAATCCTGTTTTTTCTGTTTTCATGATATAAACGAGGGCAAAACCATTATTATATTTACCCTTATTAAATTATTTTATTTGTTTTTTACTAATCATGGCTCCACAAAACTCATTCTCGATACCAAGTGGATAATATTCTTCCTTACGAGACTGATTTTATTGTTCCAGGTCTTCCAGGTCAATTTTAAATGACCAATTATACCCTAAATCATTCATATCATACCCCCATTGTTCTATTCTCATACAAACGATACGCCCTTCTTTATAAAAATTTATTTTACTTCCAACTGTGAATTCTGTATGACCTGGAGATAAAATCAACACTTCTGTATCTTTGGAATACACGGCCGTTTTATTTAAGGATATATATTGTGATAAATCGCTTAATCTCACAAAGTCGTTCGCGTCAGTTGGGCTTGGATAATTTTTTCAATTTATAAGCATTTTTCATATTGACATTTTTGGTTATATTATATTTATATCATTCAGCCTGTGCCTTTGTGTAATAATTTGATAAATCAATATCCAGTTCTTGGGATACACCAGACCAGAGATAGAACCATCTTTACCAACATAAGTCATTTATATTTTTTATTTTTGTTGAGTTGAAATAACACATATAGACACAATTGACCACAACACTTGGAATTTAATTCTTGGAGTTGAAATGTTTGATAAACACCATTCTGTAAAATTTTTTTGACTTCAACAGGTGGTGGAAGACCAAGACTATCAAAATAATATTTGTCTTGACGATTAAAAATACAAACCCAATGAGAACCGTTCCCATTATTATCTTCAAAGTTCATAATAATATTCTTTGTATGTTTAGGCACATTTGTTAATGCATCTCTCATACAAATAACCACATTATGAATTTTTAATTTCTTACAATATTTAACAAGTTGTAAATTTGATGTTGTATTCTTTCCAAATTCTTTAAACCACTCATCAATGCTCATTTATTTATTAGAAAGATATAATCCATTACCTCTTTTAGCTAATTTTACAACTGCTTGTGCGATAGAAGAAGGCATATCTCCAACGAACAATCTCGCTTTATCAGGCAGACCTTCAATTTTTTCAGCAAAATCTACAATTACACCACTTCCACTAATTTGTTTCTCCAACTTTGTAATGTCTTTCCAATTCTTTTTGAGCCTGGAGTTGAGCCTTCCTTTCATTGGCAGTTTTCACCGCTGTTGAAATACCACCAGTCAATGCTCCAACCGCACTTAAACCAGCAAATAAAGGAATTAGAAATGGGAGAAATCCTCCACTCGTCTCTCTTATTGAATATTTTTTCAACATTGGTTTTGTCATTTTAATTTTAAGTGAGCCAGTATCATTCAAGATTTTAACCTGTTCTCTTGTGAGCAAAACATCAATTCTTACTGCTCCTTTTCTCTGAATTGTATTAACGTTAATCATTCAAGGCTTTTGAGTTTGAACACAAGATGATAGTTTATGAAGATTGATTTGATTAACATATACCCCAGTTGGTACTTTGCCACTCATTTATTTAACAAAAAATTATGTGAGACTAATCATAACACCATTATCTGTATTAATCTGCAATTCTGTTTCTTCCAAAAGCAAACAATATGTATCAACTTCTTCACTCTCTCCTCTTTCAATGTATAGGGAAGTATCCACTCGATTCAACTTTATAGTTTCCTTTTGAGCGCTCAGGTCAAACGCATAGATTGTATACAAACTTTTAAATGCTGTCATATCCAAAATAGGTTCTTTGTTTCCATTACTTTCACACACCTTTTGGTAAGACTTGTATGCTTCAGCAAAATCATTTTTTTCCCAATTAATTTCCCATCTATCTCGTGGATAAAATGTTCCATCTCGAGAAACGTGAAGTTGTTTCACCTTAGCATTATCACTCAATGCATTATTCTTATCAGTCGCAGTATCACCATCTGGCTTTTTAAAAATGATCCACAGATATCGTGGCTTTCCTTCCAGAACACCCAAATTCCACGTGTAAGTGGTTTGGTTTAGTTTAACATGTTGACATCTTCTTTTGAGGTATGATACACTGAGTCATTTCTTTGAGTTGTCTTCTATTCAACATCTCTTCTGTTTTAAGATTAGGAGTATATTCACTAATATACCAACTCATTTCATCAATTACAAATTTATTCTGCTCACCAAAAGCACTACCAACACCAAAAAGCAATCTATTTTCATTATCATTCCTTTGGAGTTGAAATCTAATTTTAAGACCATACAGAACTTTATCATGATCACAAAATCCAAATATACCTTTAAGAGGAACTGCCACAGTAAAACTATGACCTGCTTTTGTATCATCATTATACATTCCTTTCCTTTGATTATATCCAGGGTCAGTGTTTGTTCCCGTTGACATATCAGGAATAAAACCTTCGACAGCCCCCTTTCCCATTCTATCGCCAAATGAATATAGTGTAAATTTCATAATTTCAGATACAGCAGAGACATAATCAACTGCTTCAACTTCTTGTGCTCCAATGTACAAACAAACACTATCAAACATTTTCCAGAAGAAATCATTTACAAGTGTAGCGTTTGTGTTATTCCCAGCTTTTGTGAATGTAAATTTGCACAACAAGAAACTTTCGGATAGATTCAAATAGGTTTGTTGATTATTTATTTCAAAACTTTTTGTACCATTCGTATTCCAGTCTGTTCCAGTTATTGCATTTACCTTGAAGTAATCTTCTTTTTTGGTGGAGTTTGAGATAATAGTATCATCCAAATCATAGATACTATCAATTGCTTCTATACTTGTATTTATTTAGGAAAAAAGATGTTAAAACTTTTGAAACCCTGATCCAAGTATTCGAATTATTTTCTGTCATTCTTGGGGGGACAACTGAGTTTTGCCTTTCTTAATTTCTTTTATTGCTTGTAATTTATGAGATTCCTTCTGGGCATCTTTTATGCTCTTTACAGCACCTGTGACATTTCCCACAGCAGAAGCAGTTGAACCAATTAGGTCTTTATGTTTAAGAATAGTTGAACAGGTCAGGTCAGGTATGGGAGCATGTGTCAGAACAGCGCGTCGCTGCGTCCACTCTCCGCCAGTACTCCAGGGGCCTCCGTCTGGCCATCCCCCAGGCAGATGCCAGGCCCATCTCCATCTCCTTGAGATGATGGTCAACCTGCTGCAACCATGAGGCACGTGGTCGGCCCACTGGCCTCCTCCACTCATGAGACTCCCTCGCTGAGAGAATCTGGTGAGCAGGATCAGCGTCAGGAAAACGAGCCACATGTGCATACAGCCGCAACTGACGCTCACGGACTATGCAGGTAACAAATCTCATCCGAGTCTCTCTCAGCAACCGCTCGTTGGACACAAAATCCGACCAGCGATAGCCAAGGATTCTCCGAAGAGACCTGGTACCAAAGGAATTAAGTCTCAGATCCTTGGTCAGAGTCCAAGTCTCGCACCCATAGAGCAAGACTGGAAGTACCAAGGACCTGAAGACTCGGACTTTCGTCCTCCCGCACAGGTACCGGCAGCGCCACACCCCATGATCCAGTGAATCCATGACTCCCCAGGCCCGACCCAGACGTCTATTGACCTCTGACTCGCAGCCAGCAGAGACATGAATATCACTGCCAAGGTAAGTGAATCTCTCCACGACCTCAACATCCTCACCACAAACAGACACAGACAGGACAGCAGCATCCAATATGTCACCGAAAGCCTGGATCTTAGTTTTGACCCAAGAAACCCGTAATCCCAACAGCTCTGACTCCTCATTCAGCACCTCGAGGGCCCCCAAGAGGATGCCGAAAGTCTCCGCAAAGATGACTGCATCATCTGCAAAATCAAGGTCCGAGATCTTGACATTGCCAAACGATGCACCGCAACTTGATCTCTCCGACATCCTCCCTAAAATCCAGTCCAAACAAGTGCTGAAAAGTGTGGGGGCAAGTACACATCCCTGACGAACTCCAGTAACAACTGGAAATAAGTCAGAGATGGTACCACCACACTTCACAGCACTCTCAGTACCAGAGTAGAGTTCAGAAATCAGATCGATCAGTTTTGGTGGCACCCCACAAAGACCAAGGATCCTCCAGAGGACATCCCGATTCACTGAATCGAACGCTTTGCAGAGATCAACATAGGCTGCAAGCAGCCCCTGCCGAAACTCTCGTCTGCGTTCGGTGAGGACACGAAGTGCAAGGATACGGTCAATCATTGACCTCTTTGGTGTAAAGCCTGACTGCTCTGGACGCTGGTGCTCAAGCAGATGGTGGCGAACCCTATCAAGAATTATCCGAGCAAAGACTTTGCCCGGCACTGAGAGCAGCGTCACCCCTCGGTAATTGTTGCAGTCTTGGCGATCACCCTTCCCTTTCCAGAGAGGGACAACAAGGCCCCTCTTCCAGTCAGTTGGGATGATGCCTGTGTTCCAGGCAGAGCACAAAACTGCATGCAACGACACGAGTGCAGCATTTCCACCAGCCTTGAGAAGTTCAGCATGGATGCCACAGATCCCTGGAGCTTTGCCCCGTTTCAACTGGTTCACCGCAGCCCGTGTTTCCACAAGCGAAGGTGGACCATAGTTGATTCGAGGGTCAGCAACAGGGATTGTAACACCCTTGATGTCCAACTCGACAGCTGGGGGATCAGCCTGGTACAACCGCTCAAAGTAACCGGCCCAGCGGGCCTTCACTTCAGACTCCTCTGTCAAGAGCCTACCACTCTCTGCTCGAACTGCAGTGCTCCGAGGGATGGGCTTGGATGAACGTAATGCGCGAATTCCCCTGTAAGCGGGACGAGAATCACCTGTCCACAGGTGATGCTCTACCACCTCACAGATTCCTCGCACATAGGCCTCCTTGTCCACCCTCGGTGCACGTACAGTTTTACGCCTCAGCTCCCTGAACAGCTCAGCTCTGCCATTCAGCCTCGCCCTGCGACTCTGGTCAATGGTATCCAGTGTCCCTTGAGAGACAAAATTCTTCTTTGCCCTGCGGTGAGCTCCAAGGCATCCACCGGCAACATCAAGGACGGTGGTCTTGAATGCGCTCCACAACTCTTCAGGACCCCGCAAAGCACTCAGACCCCCCAAGTGTCCACTCAACCTGTTCGCAAACTCCTCAGCTACTCTCTCATCCCTGAGCTTGGCAACATCCAGCCTCGGCTGGGATGGTACCATTCTCCAGGATTTAAGGTGCAGCTTTAGAGTTGCTATAACAAGCCTGTGGTCAGTATTGAGGAACTGAGCACTCCGGTAGACCCTGCAGTTCTGGATCATCCTCCAACGAACGTCAATGAGGACATGGTCAATCTCATTTGCCACACCGCCAGCGTTGGAATACCAAGTCCAGCGATGAGCTTGTGGGCGCTGAAACCATGAACCAGCCACCCTAAGTCCATGACTTCTTGTAAAGTCAAGGAACTTAGTGCTATTCTGGTTCATAGTTCCTGACCCATGGGGACCAACACACACCTCATAACCATCCCTATCAGATCCAGTCGATGCATTGAAATCCCCCAAAACTAGAAGTGTATCTCGTCTGGGGCACTGATCAACCACAAACTCGAGCGTGGCGTAGAATGCATCCTTCACGGTGAGATCACTCGCCTGAGTCGGAGCATAAACAGAGACCAAGGAAATGACACCTAAGGAGTGACAATCCTTAATCTCATAATACGATCGTTGACCGGTGTTACCTCAATTATCATTGGGGTCAGCTTATTGGACACAGCTACAGCAACTCCTTGGGTATGGTAACCATCAGAGCGACCAAACCAATAGTAGGTGTAACCACCCACCATTATCTCTCCGCAATCCGGTCTCCGAACCTCAGAGAGAGCTGCAATCCTGATGTCCAAACGCTTGAGCTCAGATGATAACAGAGACAGGTGATCATCCTCTCTTAGGGATAGGACATTCCAGGCACCCACCCGAAGGGACCGCCTCAGGTTAACCCAAGGAGACCGCCGTCTGGTGGACGACACCTCAGCACCACTCCGACACACTCTCCCGCATTCTGACCCAGGGATGTTACCCCGTGGTTTCCCTCCTATCCTATAGTTGAACCAATATAGTTTCCCTCCTATAGTTGAACCAATACCCATAAGAGTATCAATTATCCCATCTCCTCTAAATTGATGTCCAACACCCCTTTGTCTCTTAGGTTTATAGTATCCTCTACCAAGATACATACCTTCACCCTTGTAGTATGGGGAAAGGAACATCCCATCCCCTGTAATTACTTTATATTTTCCCAACTCGTGTTTCCTCACAATAACCATCGTATTTATCTATTGGAAAACTTCACTAGGGTGAATTCTGATGGATATAACTTCCCCATGAAAAGAAATCATATGATTATCTTGGTCGGTTATCCTAAAATTTACTCTGTGTATGTTTTTTCCTGACACAGGGAGATAAACCAAATTTTTGGGTTCCATATTGAATTTATAACCAATTGGGGTTGAGTATGCACTGAATGAAAATATTGTATTTGTTTTTATTCCATCATTATAAGCACCATCAATCAAATCAGAGTGAATTAATACCAAGTTTATTCCTGAGGATATTTGAATGACATCATCACTGTAAAACGTCCAAATTAGTTTCAATCTTTTTTGAGGAGAAACCCAATAACTCTCGAAATGAATTATCAATTGTGAAATCAACCTTGTAGTTATTTTTAACTTTAATCGTTGATTTTGAAGTATGTTTTTGAATGTCTATAACAATATTTTTTGGTTCATCACCCTGTTCTTTCATAAGACGAGCAATTTCGGAAGATATTTGAGAAATCTCATATGCTCCGGGTGAGACTGTTATCGTTTTGTATCCACTTCCGGGATTATAACTAAACTTGTTATTTTTTATCAGTTATATTAAATAAGGTATTATAAGTTTCCTCTTATTAAAGATGCCTCATATTCTTTTGTTGTGTCAAGTTATAGTGGGTATGGGAATGAAGATGTGTGGTCGCTTGTTGTGAAATTAAAACTCAGGATTGTGCTTCTCATCTTATTTAATATGCGATAAAATGTCTTTATATTGAGATTTATTAATTATTTTCATGTTCATCAACTGGTCTAAAATGGCTACTGTTCTAAAAAAAAAAAAAATTAAAACAATTGTTATTTCCAGCCTTCTTACTACCGAACAACAATAAGTCTATTAACTAATTGCGATGGGTCATTTGGAAGAAAACTAATACCTGAACCAAGGATGCTTAAAGCCTGAATAATGTGTTTCTCCTTCTGATTTTTTCTACTTTTACCAGAAATACTAACCCTATAATTAAGAGTGTTCAGCAGATCAATATATACTCTATCACCATTATTTTTCATATCCAATGATTTGTCAATAGACTTTGATTCATCCCTCACAGTTGAACCTTGTCTTCCATCTTTTGTGAGAAGAAACATTAATCTCGGATTTAGTTTAACAGGGGGTTGAGCAGAACCCAAGAACCTTAATTCATCATTAAATATCAATCCCTTTTCTTGAACAAGATGAAATATAGCTGGTTGTTCTGTTGGAATGAGTCCTGCTTTGGTTTTTGAATCCGCTGAATATTCATTGTTTTGAAGAGCATCCACAATATAATCAGGGGGTCGATTAATCTCTACTAGTTGTTGAAATAAACCTTCATCATCATATACCTTTAATTCTCCTAAATGCTCTCATTCTTCCCTCCTCATTTGATTAAAATCTTTTGACATTTGAAGTTTTTTAGGAGTATATTCGACTGTGGGAACTGTGGAAACATCTTTCATTTTTTCTTGGGAAGTTCTTAAAAGTGGTTAAAAAAATTTCTCTTGTTTTCTTTCAAATGCTTCTTCGCCCGTTAGTTTCTGTCTGCGTTTCTTCTTTATGTCTTCCTGTTGTTTTACAACTTTTGAACCCAACTCTTGATGATCCTTAAATCTTCTTGCTCTTTCTTTCGCATCCATTTATTTATTGGAAAATATCATTGAATGAATTGTAAAGATCAACAGGGAAATTTTCCTTTTCTTCAACATCCAAGTAGATGTGTTCAAATAAATCATTTTCTTTAAATATTTCATCAAATTCTTTATTAACATTAATACGAGTTGTAATTTCTTCTTCACTAATACTTGCATCTCTGCTTTTCATACGTTTGCGTTGAGTTTCTTCATGAACATCAAAACCGAATGATAAAATCTTCACTCCACTCAGATGTTTAATAATTTGTCTCGTTCCTTCTGGATTAGTTTCTAATATCCCAAGACCACCAGATTTTAGTTTCCCTAACTCACTCTTACAATGTGAATATTTTGTTGTACCAAGAGAAACCTCCTCAAATATTTGACCTTCATTCCTCAATCGCATATGTTCCTCCACCGAAATATAGTGATCATCTTCACCTTTTACTTCTCCAGGTCTTATTGCTCTCGTTGTTGTTGATACAATGCGTATCACGGGGTGTTTTTTTAAGTAAATTTACAATATTCTCATTTGTACTACACAAGAACCTTGATTTATGAAAGTTTTTTCCAGAAGCAGATTTACCCACAAGATTTATAATAATAGTTGTCATTTATACATGTAATTGTTTCTAAAACAAAAAATATATCCCTTAATATCTCATCTTGTTTCACAACAATATATTTATATTTTTCAGTCGTGTGCTTCATGTAATCCCCAAATTCCTTTTTACTACATAATGTAGAACAATTATCTCTCCAAAAATTATTTATATCTATTGAATTTAACTTGAATAAAATAAAAGTATTAGCATTGTTTCTGATGGAACGACGAGGAAGTTGAAAGTACGATTGACTAAGATAAATACAATTACAAGAAGAATGTCTCCCTCTTGTGTCGAAGCTGTCCATTACCGTTTGGTTTCTCTCATTAACACAATCATCAAAGATAACGAGGTTCTTTTGTGATTTATCCAAATCTTGGGGAGAAGGTATATCATCCGTAGTATCAATAAGAATACAAGTTATCGGTTTTGATTTCTTTTTACATCTCTGTGTATCACAAAATAGTTGAATTATATCTTCAATGTTATAATCATTTAGGTTTTTTTGACGTTTAAATAAACCGATTATATCTTCTTTTTGAAGACCAGCATTAAAACCTTGTGAGAGTAGTTGATACTCTGGTTGAAAACTCGACTTTGTGAAAATTATTAAATTATTATCATAATCTCAAAAGTTGGGAGTCAGGAGCATCTTCAAAAGTAAGCAGGTTTTTCCACATCTGCTTGAACCAACTATGAGACATCTTAATGAATTTGGAAGATTTTTATGATTGTTAAATTTTATCTTATTTTCTCAAATGGGGAAAAAATCATTCATTTATATATTTGGAAAACAGGTTATTTAATTTATTATTGGCTTTTTTAGAAACTCTATATTTTATCCTTAGTTCAGGTTTAATTTCAAGATAATCCATTATTTTATTTATGCAATATCTTGTGTTGATATTTCCCTGAAAATCACATCCATGAATAATATATAACAACAATCCTTTGAACATTTCACTAATACGTTCAGTTTTTTCCCTTGTAAGGAAAGGTGTGTTATCACCCTCATACTTTACATTCATTTCTCTAATCAATCTTGTAAAGTAATTCCTTTTTGGTGTAAATCTAAAAGAATTATTTTCCTTTTTAAATTTTTTATTATCATTAATTAGAAGGTAATCACAGAATATACATTGTTTATAGGCTTTTGACTCTGTGTTTAATCCCCGTCTTTCACACGCAGGACAATTCTCAAATTTGTCATATGGAGAATCAGGGAAGTCTAGCATATTTATAAAGTAAAACTTTACTTAAACTGAGATTCATCTATACTTTCAGTTGCATATTGACTCATATTTAATAAAATTACCATCGATATCTATATACTTTTTTTCATTACCAGATTCAACGACAACATTTTTTATATTAAAGGTAATTCTAAAATGATCCTTAACTACTATTGAACGAAATGGCATTTCACCTGATATATTAACATCCTTTATTTCATCAGGATTTACATCTTTAGGGTTGTTGAAAAAAATATAAATTTCTCCTTGCATATTAAAGATGGTCTTATCTTTTCTTTCTAAAGCTTTATCCTTAAGGTTTTTGTTTTTTGATACTTTTTCTTGTTTCATTGCTTTTTCTAGTTTTGAATATATTACGAGAAGGAGAGGAGAAACTTTTGTTAGAGATACTTTAATTGATGTTCGACCAGGTATACTAAAAGCCCTTCCACTGAAGGAAATTGAAGAACTCATCATATCCACCATAATTGTTTTTATCCAATAGTTGTTCTATTTATCTTTGTTCAATTTTTCATCCTTGACATATTTCTCAGTATCTTTTACAAATGAAGAGATTGATTGAAACTTGTCTTTTGTGTCTTGAAACATTGTATTTATGAAGTGAAAAAGTTGGAGGATAAAATGGTTTTAAGCACAGATTCACCTAGAAATTAAACGAAATTTTCATCAAGAAAATTTTAGTTTAAGCAAAGTTTTATTATATAAATATGGTGAATACAATGTACTGCGATGTTTGTAATCACGAATATAAATGTTATCAAAAACACCTTCAAACCAACAAACACACATTTAATCTATTTCATCAAATATCTCCTCTTGAGTTGGAAAGAAAACATTGTGATATCTGCTCAAAGGATGTTTTGAAGAGTAGTTATAATAGACATCTTCAATCACAAAAACACAATAAAAATGAGTTGAAAGTAAAGGGAGACTATTATATTGAAAACACTGATGGGGCATTTAAAGGGCATATAAAAATAAGGATTTTTCAATTTGGAGAACCCGGTCCATCATCAATAGCTGAACCAATTGAAATAGTGAAACCTAATGTTGAAAAAGTTATTAGAAAGATATTAAAAGAAATGAAAACTTTAAAGTTTGATATGGGAGTGAAAATGAATATGAAAAGACAAGATGAAGAACAAACTCCTGAAATGAGAACAGATCTTCATTTTATAACATCATTTCAAGATTTTTTGAATTGTGGGGTTTATGAAGAACTATCAAGACAAGAGGAGGATGTTGAGAATACAGTGGTAGGAAGTGGATTTCATATTAAAAAAAAATCATCTTTTTGGATATACACATTCTAAAATCAAACCCTCTCAAAGCTTCTTCCTATATTGAATTCCCAAAATAAATAAAACTAAAGAAGGCAGTTGTTAGTATTAAGAACAATGATAATAAATGTTTTCTCTGGTCTGTTCTTGCTCACTTACATCGACCAAATTGTAATTCAGAAAAAGTAAAACAATATATGAAATATGAGAATACCTTGGACATTAAAGATTTTAAATTCCCAATGCAACTAACAGATATTCCTAAATTTGAGAAAAAGAATAATCTTTCCATTGATATATATGGATTAACGGATACAAACAAAGTTCAAATATTAAAAATTTCAAACAACTATAAAAATGAAGAAACACACATTGATCTTTTATATTTTGGTGTTGGAAAGAATTCACATGATATATACATGAACAATTTATCAAGATTAATCTCTTCTCAGGTATTCAGAACAGCAAACAAAATATATCCTTGTAAGCGATGTCTAAATTCATTTCATACAAAAGAACGATTGGAACAACATTCAAAATATTGTAGTAATCATAAATCAGCTGTAATTACAATGCCGAAACCTGGTGAAAAGATTTCTTTTGAAGATTATAATAAATCTATCATGCACCCATTTGTGATATATGCTGATTTTGAATGTATCTGAAAAAAGATAAATTCTGCTTCTCCTAATCCAAAAGAATCATATACAAATAAATATCAAAAACATATTCCTTGTGGTTTCTGTTATTATATCAAATCATCTGTTGGAGAAAAGTAGAATAAACTTGAACATTCTGGTGGAAAAAAGCTTCACAAGAGTTTGTAAAACGATTAGAAAAGGATTGTATAAGACTAGCTAAATTAATGAAAGAAACAAATGAACCGATGAAATTAACTGAAGAAGAAAAATTAGAATATAGAAAGAACAATATCTGTCATATTTGTGAGGGGAAATTGAGGAGTCTAAAGTTAGGGATCATTGTCATCTTACTGGTAAATAGAGAGGTCCCGCTCATTCCTGTTGTAATCTTAATTACATATTTCCTTCTTTTATTCCAGTCTTTCTTCACAACAGCGCCAAGTGTGATACACATCTATTTATAAATGAACTTTCAAAAACACCAGGGAATATTTCTGCCATAACAAACACAAGTCAAAAGTATATTTCATTTACAAAAATGATATTCACAAAACCTTTAACTCGTATTAGGTTTCTAGATTCTTACAAGTTTATGGGAACACCACTAGCCTACCGAGCATCAAATCTAAGCTCCACGGGGTCTTTTCCAAATCTTAATTTATTCTTTCCAAAAGAGGAAATTATAACTAAAGAGGAAATTCAGATTAAAGAGAGAATTCAAAGTAAAGAGGAAATTCTAATTAATGAGGAAATTAATGAAGAAATTCTAACTGAAGAGGAAATTCTATTTTTAAAGAAAATTCAAATAATGAATGAAATTCTTACTAAAGAAGAAATTCTGATTAAAGATGAAATTCTGATTAAAGAGGGAATTCTAACGAGAGAGGAAATTCAAACAAGGAATGAAATTCAAAGTAAAGAGAAAATTCTTACAAGTAAGGGAATTTATCCTTATGATTATATGGATTCATTTATGAGATTTAAAGAAACACAACTTCCTTCAAAAGAAAGTTTCTATCATAACCTTTATGAAGAAGAGATAAGTGATAAGGAATATAAACACGCACAAGAAATATGGAAAATATTTAAGATAAAGAACCTTGGAGAATAACATGATTTGTATCTAAAAACATGTTTTATTGTTAGCTGATGTGTTTGAAGCTTTTAGATCACTCTGTCAGAATAAAAATTGTTATGGATTAGATCCTACCCACTATTTCACAGCTCCTGGTTTAGCTTGGAGTGCAATGTTGAAAATGACAAAACAAGATATAGATTTAATCAGTGATGTAGATATGCTTTTGATGATTGAGAAGTCTAAGAGATGTGGAATATCACAAGTATGTTCAAAAAGATATGCTAAAGCAAATAATAAATATCTTCCAAATTATGATAGTGAAAAAGATAGTAATTATTTGATGTATTTTGATGCTAATAATTTGTATGGATGGGCAATGTCTCAATCTCTGCCTTATGGTAAATTAGAGTGGGTGGAAGAAAAGGATTATGAAAAGGCTTTGATGAATATTGTTATTTCTTCTCAAGAGGAATTGAATGAGGAAGAAGAAGGTTATTATTTTGAAGTTGATTTGAGGTACCCAAATGATCTTCAGAATAAGCATAACGACCTTCCTTTTGCATGTGAGAAAGAAACCCCAAAGAAAGAATGGTGAAGTGATTATCATAAAAGTTTTAATTTTAAAGGCAAATCAACAGAGAAGTTATTAACAACATTCTATGATAAAGAGGGATATGTTTTGCATCAGTGAAGCTTAAAACAGTTTTTGAGAGAAGGATTGAGAGTAGCTAAAATTCATAGAGTTTTTAAATTTAAACAAAGTCCTTGGATGAAAAAGTATATTAAATTCAATACAGATATGAGAACAATTACAAAAGTAAAATTTGAAGGGGATTTCTACAAGTTGATGAATAATGCTGTCTTTGGAAAGACAATGGAGAATGTTAGAAACAGGCAAAACATTACATTTGCAACATCTTGGAAAGAAGCTTCGACATTGATAAATAAGCCAAGTTTTAAGAGAGAAGAGGTTTTTTTCAGAGAACTTTTCTGCTATTCATATGGAAAAGGAAAGTATTGTAATGGATAAACCAATTTATATTGGAACAGCAGTTCTTGATTTATCAAAGATATTGATGTATGATTATTTGTATAATGGCTTAAAGAAAGAGTATGGTGAAAATGTTTCATTGTTGTATATGGACACTGATAGTTTTATCCTTGATATAAAAACTGATGATGTTTATAAAGATATTGTTATGGCTGTGGAAATTCGCAAACCACCCTTCAGGTCCCATAGGTGAGATAACTCGAAGTATATGTGCAGTTCGCCCCAAACCCGTTGTTTAGAGGGAATTTATGTGATTCATTCGGGCTGCGACGCTTTGAGATAGCCGTTTTTCTGTTCTTTCTTTATTTTGAACCAACCACGTCTCACCCGCCATTACCATCAAACCACCACCAAAAACCTTCCACCACCCTCACCTCTCTCCTTCTACGGCCATTCCCGCACCACCTGTGAACACTGAGCATCGGGCTGTCTTGGACTCGTTCAAGCGATACGCACCGAGCCGCGAGTGCAAATAGCGGCCTTTCCGAGGGAGAATTCGGATCAAGAATGCTACACGCCCACTTCTGATCCGTCCAATCAGCAAGCGCGGAGTGGCTTGGCCCCACCTCCAGGCGCGTCCCTGTGAAATCGAAATGTGCAAATTCTAGGATCAGGGGAGGTTCACGCCTACTTTTCCTCTGTCCAATGGGCGAGCGTGGCTCCACCCCCGAGCTCATCCTGATCCGGAAATTTGCATATTGGTTCTCCTGCGGGCCTATAAAACACCGAGCGCAGGGCGAATCGTGGCAGAGAGTGAGAGTTTTGGGAAGAGTCATCGGGCGGAGTGTGGCAGCGGCGGAGTGTGGCAGAGAGTGGAGTCGGGTGGCGAGGCATCGAGTTGGGTTCTGCAGTCGGCTGAGGAGAGTTGGGGGAAGAGGCCAAGGAGCTCGGGTCCGAGGCGAGAAGGACGGCGGTCGGCGATGAGGTTGCGGTGGGAGATCGCTCGTCGCGGGACCTAAGCCAGCCAGCCATTCTCCCTCCCCCAGAGCATCAACAATTCCCCCTTTTCCCCCGCGCTGAGATAGTGCCACAAAGGGGGCCCCATTCCCACCCCACTCTAAGCGTCGTGCCAACGAAACCCGCGAAGGAGCATGGAGTCGGGGCACAGCCATGCGGCCACGTCTGCGGCTCGTCCGCCAACACGCCACGAGGACGCGGGTCGGACCCACCCGGTCTCGTGGACCTGGCCGCTCCTTCAGGTCCTGCGCACATATTGGCCGACAGGCCCGTCTGCCCCCTTGTCTATGAGGGTGGCTTCTTTCCTTTGCTTTTGAGTAAATGTGGGTTGGCGCCGTGTCTTGTAAAGTAGAACTGTGTAAGTGTTGCCGTGTGTACGTGTATTCGGTTGTAACTCTGTGTCGTTGTTTCTTTTGTTTTCCTGATATAGGTGCATTCTGACTGTTTGGCTGTATATGTGTGCTATCCGTGTGTCACGTAATAAATGTGCATTGTGTGAACTGTTTTCCCGTTTCGCTTCGTCTTTTCTTTATTGACCCCCCATCCTGCTTCACGTGAAAGGGTTCGTAGTGGGCTTTAAACGCCCGATAATTAATCGGAACCGTCGAGGCCGACGATAACACTGCTCAGTTATCCCGATAGCACAGAATGGACCGCTTAAGTGGTTCGTGTCCGGAGTCGGCCTGCGGCGAGGTACGATCGCCTGGTCGACCATCCGCGCAGGTACTTAGGTAGATCCAATTTGGCGAGCAACCCTATCCTGCGTGGGTGGGCAATTGGCATGGTCGTGGTAGGGTTAAACCCCCACCCGTGACTAGCTCCCGGCATTGTTCCGAGAGGGTCACGACAGAATTGTCCGTTCCGGTGGGCGAGGCGGCCACAATTCGAGTCGAGAGGCCGATCGCACGCCGGCGGGCGTGAATTCGCAACAATATGAAGAAAAATATTGGAGTATATGACACAAGTAATTTTAGTAAGAAGAGTGAGTTATTTTCCAAAAAGAATGAAAAGGTTATTGGTAAGTTTAAGGATGAGTTGGGTGGAAAAGTAATGAGTGAGTTTATTGGATTGAGAGCAAAGGCATATGCTTCTAAGTATGGTGATCAGATTAATAAGAGGCTAAAGGGAATAAAGAAATATGTAATCAAAAAATCAATAACTTTTAGAAATTATTATAATTTTTTGAAGAATAAGAAAGAAGAATATCGGAAAATGAATACAATAAGAAGTTATACACATAACATATATAGTGAAGAAGTAAATAAAAAGGCATTAGGAGCCTTTGCTGATAAGAGATTTATTTTAGATAATGGAATAGATTGTGTTCCATATGGATATTGCATGATAGAGTGTATAGAATAGATTGCGTTTTTACGATGGGAAGATGGGTTAGGGCAGGGGTCGGGAACGTGTGGCTCGCGAGCCAGGTGTGGCTCTTTTGATGATTGCATCTGGCTCGCAGATAAAATTGGAGTTTGAAACTTTGAAAGCCCAATATTTCTCGCGGAAGCTTTACGTATAGTTTGAATGGTGTCATGCTTCATTCACGTGCAGGGCTGAACTTGCCAGAAGGAGAGAAGAAAAAACGCCTCCGAATTGGCTGAAGTGGTTTTTGTTTCGTCCAGTCATGCGGCCGAGGCGACTTGTGATTTCGGTTCCTCTAATGACGTGCCGCCGCCGACACGCGTAGCGGAATTCATCTCGACCAATCACGCGCCACCGCTGAGGCGACAGCATCCCAGAGTCGGCCAGCCGCGCCGCACCTCTCGAGTATATAAGCCCGTGCTCAGGCCAGCCAGACTCACTATTTGCCAAGCCCCAGTTGGGTCAATCTCTCTCTCTCTCTCTCTCTCTCTCTCTCTCTCTCTCTCTCTCTCTCTCTCTCTCTCTCTCTCTCTCTCTCTCTCTCTGTGTGTGTGTGTGTGTGTGTGTGTGTGTGTGTGTGTGTGTGTGTGTGTGTGTGTGTCTGTCCTTCGACGAAGAAGATGGCGAAAAGAAAAAAAGATGAGGAGTATCGTACATTTCAGGACGAATGGGCTGAAGAATTCGCCTTTGTGGAGAGAGCAGGTTCTGTGGTGTGTCTAATTTGCTATGACAAAATTGCATCGATGAAACGGTCGAATATAAAGCGGCACTTCGACACACACCATGCTACCTTTGCATCAAAATACCCTGCGGGAGACAGCAGAAAGAAAGCGTGCCAAGAGCTACTGAGCAGGGTACAAGCCAGCCAGCAGCAACTCCGCGTATGGACCCGGCAAGGTGACGATAATTCCGCTCGCTTTGCTGGATATTTAGCAATAGTAAGGAACGGAAAACCATTCACAGATGGCGAGGATGCTAAAACGTTCATGCTGGATGTAGCCAATGAACTTTTTGATGATCTTCCGAACAAAGACAAGATAATCAAATGGATACAAGACATGCCTCGGTCGGCAAGAGCTGTTCATGATCGTGCCATCATGATGGCAAACCAAGTAGAGGAAACGCAAGTGAAGGACATAAATACAGTGCCGTTCTTTTCCCTGGCTTTGGATGAGTCAACAGACATAAGCAATTTGTCGCAGTTCAGTGTGATTGCAAGATATGCTGCTGGTGATACACTGCGCGAAGAAAGTCTTGCTGTTCTGCCAATAAAAGGGTCCACAAGAGGTGAGTATTAATTCAAGTCTTTCATGGAGTTCGCTCAAGAAAAAAAAATCTACCTATGGATAAACTTATCTCAGTGTGTACTGATGGTGCTCCGTGTATGGTGGGGAAAAACAAAGGATTTGTGGCGCTTCTCCGTGAACATGAAAATAGACCCATCCTAAGTTTCCATTGCATTCTACACCAGGAGGCACTTTGTGCTCAGATGTGTGATGGGCAGCTTGGCGAAGTGATGTCGCTGGTCATTCGTGTGATCAATTTTATTGTTGCCCGAGCCTTAAATGGTCGCCAATTTAAAACAATGCTGGATGAAGTTGGAAAAAACTATCACGGTCTGCTTTTGCACAGCAATGTGCGTTGGTTGTCAAGAGGGAAGGTGCTTAGCCGTTTTGCGGCTTGCCTGAACGAAATCCGGACTTTCCTTGAAATGAAAGGGATTGAGCATCCTGAGCTAGCCAAACTGAGTGGCTCCTCAAGTTTTACTTTCTCGTGGATCTGAATGAACATCTGAACCAGCTCAACGTGAAAATGCAAGGCATTGGAAATACAGTGTTATCCCTTCAACAAGCCGTGTTTGCTTTTGAAAACAAGCTGGAGCTCTTTATCATGGATCTTGAAACAGGTCGTTTACTACAGTTTGAAAAACTGCGACAATTTAAAGATGCATGCACAGCAAGTGAGCCCACTCAAAACTTTTGATCTCCACCAGTAAGCTGGCTTCACATCCAGTCTCCTACAGTCATTCAAAGCACGCTTTGGAGAATTTCGTGAGCACACTCGTCTTTTTAAGTTCATCACCCATCCAAACGACTGTTCACTGAACACAGCCGACCAGAGTTACATTCCTGGTGCCTCCGTCAGAGATTTTGAAGCAGAAGTGGCTGACCTGAAGGCCTCAGACATGTGGGTGAATAACTTCAAGTCACTGAATGAAGATATGGAAAGAATCGCACGACAGAAAGCGGAGTTGGCGAGCAAGCACATGTGGACAGAAATGAAAAAACTTCAACCCGAAGACCAGCTGATTATCAAAACTTGGAACGCGCTTCCTGTCACATACCACACACTGCAGCGTGTGAGTATTGCTGTATTGACCTTGTTTGGATCTACGTATGCATGTGAGCAGTCATTCTCACATCTTAAAAACATCAAGTCCAACCTACTATTACGTCTAACGGATGAAAGCCTCAACGCTTGCATGAAGCTTAACCTCACCAAGTACCAACCAGACTACAAAGCCATCAGCAAATCCATGCAGCACCAGAAGTCCCATTAATGGTGAGTATTATAACAACATTATTTAAAAGAAGAAATTCAGAGGCTTATTATACTAACATTTAGTTTAATTCAGTCTTAAAATATATTATATGGCTCTCACTGAAATATGATTTCCAAATATTTTGCTTTCATGGCTCTCTGAGTCAAAAAGGTTCCCGACCCCTGGGTTAGGGTTTTTTAAGGGCTACCGCCCCGTTTTTTTCACAATATATTGTTGCGAATTTGCGCCCGCCGGCGTGCGAACGGCCACGTAACTCGAATCGCGGCACGTCGCCCACCGGACGGACAATTCTGTCGTGACCCTCTCGGACTAACGCCGGGAGCTAGTCACGGGTGGGCCTTTCGGCCTCACCACGATCGTGCCAATCGGCCCCCGCGTGGGATAGGGTTGTTCGCCAAATTCGACCTACCTAAGTACCCACGCGGAGGGTAGACCGGGCGATCGCACCTCGCGCAGGTCGACTCCGGACACGGGCCACTTAAGCGACCCGTTCCGTACTATCGGGATAACCGAGCGGTGTTATCGTCGGCCTCGACGGTTCCGATTAATTATCGGGCATATTAAGCCCACTACCAACCCTTTACGTGAAGCAAGATGGAGATTCAATTGAAGAAAAGATGAAGCGAAACGGGAAAAACAGTTCAACATAATGCACATTTATTCCGCGGCACACGGAGAGCACACATATACAATTACAACAATTATGCACCTACAGCAAATGCTACAAAAGAAACACAACAATGCAGATCAACTACCGACTACGCGAGCACATGGCAACACTTACACAGTTTTACTTTACAGACGGCGCCAACAACACATTTACTCAAAAGCAAAAGAAAAGGGCCACCCTCAAAGACAAGGGAGCAGATGGGGCCTGTGGGCCGCGAGACCGGGTGGATCCGACCCGTGTCTTTGAGATGAGCTGCAAATGTGGCGGCGCGGCGGTGCCCCGACTCCGCGCTCCTTCGCGGGTGATTGGCACTGCTTGGAGTGGGGTGGGAACGGGGCCCCCCTTTTCGCACTATCTCAGCGCGGGGGGGGGGGGAAAGGGGGAATTGTTGATGCTCTGGGGAAAGAGGATAGCTGGCTTACTTGGGTCCCGCGACGAGCGACTCCACTGCGAGCTCATCGCCGACTGCCGTCTTCCTTGCCTCGGACCCGAGCTATCCGGTCTCCTCCGCAATTCTCCTCAGCCGACTGCAGAAAACCACCTGTATGCCCTCGCCTCCCGACTCACTCCGCGCTCCAACCCGACTCGACCGTGCTCCAAGCTCCAGGCTTCCCCTCTCTGCAGCTCCCCGACAGACTCCGAACCCCGACAGACTGCGAGCTCCACTCGGCTCTCCGACCTCTCCAGACTGACTCTTCCGAAACTCACTGCCGCTGCCACACTCTGCTCTCCAAAACTGACATGACTGAGCCCGACTCGACCCTGCGCTCGGCACTTTATAGGCCGGCAGCAGAACCCATATGCAAATTTCTGGATCAGAACGAGCTCGGGGGTGGAGCCACGCTCGCCCATTGGACGGAGAAAAAGGGGCGTGTCTCCCCTGATCCTCGAATTTGATTATATCGATTCTACACGATGCGCCTGGAGGCAGGGCCAAACCGCCCCGCGCTTGCTGATTGGATGGATCAGAAGTGGGCGTGTATCATTCCTGATCCGAATTCTCCTCGGAAAGGCCGCACTTTGCACCCGCGGCTCGGCGCGCGTCCCGCACGAGGCCAGGACAGCCTGACGCTCGGAGCCCAGAAGCGGTGCGGGAATGGCCGCAGAAGGAGGCGAGGTGAAGGTGGTGGAGGGTTTATTGTGGTGGTTTATGGCCATGGCGATGTTTGGAATGGCGGTGATGTGATGTTTGCGGGAGCGAGTTGTGAAGGTAAAGGTCGTGGCTGTTGGCGTTGTTGTTGTTGTGAAGCGGCGTTGCAGTTGGTGGTTGTTGTGTGATGGCGGTTGAGACGTGGTTGGTTCAAAATAAAGATAGAACAGAAAAACGACTATCTCAAAGCGTCGCAGCCTGAATGAATCACATTTATTCCCTCTAAACAACGGGTTTGGGGCTAACTACACATGTACTTACAGAGATATCTCACCTACGGGACCTGAATGGTGGTTTGCGAATTTCCTCAACCGCAACACTACCCCCTCCCCTTTTTCAAGACTCGTCCCGAATCGTCAAATTTTCGTGTGCCATCATGTGTAGTTCTCCCCTAGTACGTTTTACCTACGGATCCCTGAGTGCGACATTCATGGTATTCGTGTCCCCAAAATAAATAACCTGAGGGCTGAGTAACTAACTAACCAAACCCACTCACACAGACTACTTAAATAAAATTTCCGGCACTAAGACAGACATGCCGGGGGCGCACTCATATGTACAGTACATCTTAACCTTAACTTACAAATTTTACACTAAACCATGGCCCAGGATCAATGGACTCTGCAAAAAGAAAGCAGTTTGCAGGGAGCCAGGCTGCTCGCATGCAGTCTCTGGCTCAAGCAATGCAGGTGGCAGGGAACGTGGCCGGCTGCTCACACGCAGTCCTAGGCCTTCCCTTTTGAACTGAACGCAGTGAACCACAACGGTGCATGGGCTGCACAAACGCAGTCTCCGTGCCAGCTCAAGTGGCACATGCAATGAGCACAACGGATGGATGGATGGATGGACGCAAACACGGTGCACGGGCCGCCACTGCAGGCCCGTGTTGTAGCTGCCAACAGGGCAGTTCTCGCAGCTTGCAAACTGTTGCCTTGATCCTGGCGCACATGGAAATGAACGGGGGGGGGGGGCAAAGCAAAAATTGAACGGGCCTGGTGAACATGGGCCGTGGGCATGGCATGGCAAAGGTGAGCAGGCAACCACAGCCTGCAGAACCAGGCCGCTGCAGGCAAGCACAGCCGGCGGACGATCCGACCGGCACAGGCCTTGCAGAAAACAGCGGCAGACAATCCAGCCGGCACAGGCCTTGCAGCAAAACAACAGCTGCTGATGAAGTGGGCCGGCCTTTGCCTTGCAGTGGAGGGAGTGCGGTGGTGCTGGCCTCTCAGAAGGCGGGCTCGGACCTACCCTACGGTCTCCCTCCCAACCTATCGCCTTTGCCTGTCACTGTCCATACCCACTCCCTTAATTTGTCCAAAACCAATTTAGCCCCAATTAATTAATTTTTTGTTAATTTTTTTATTTCATTTTTTATTTCCTATCTCCCACTATAATTCGTCCCCTAACCCCCCTTTACTGTCTCTGTTCGGCTAACCTATCGTCCTAGCCTACTCCCAACCCCTACGTTCCCTTCCTGGAGGGGAATGAGGGAGAGCTAGCGTCCTGTGTCGAGGCCCAACGAAACCTCAAGATGGCCTCCCCAGACTTCAGCGATCTATAACACAAAGTGGGTCCAGCGGCCCACAACGAGAGCGAAGGGTTGGATGGTGCTTAAACTATTGGTTCTATAAACCCAGATTCCCGTAGCCTGTGTTGGTGTCCTCACAATTTCGGGCCTCGCCCCCCAATTTTCTTTCCGTGCCCTCACACGGTCTCATGGCTGGGACACGTGGCTCCCTTGGTAGGCACTACCCTCTGCCGATTCCCCTACGATGGCACCCCCGGGCACTACACTGCCTCCGAGCCTACCAGCTCCCTAAACACCGGGGAGTGCCCCCCATGGCACCTCCCCTGAAATGCACACATGGCAGGCTGGCTTCCCGGGCCCCTTTCCGAGGGTCACCTGTGCCCACAACACTGCCCACATGGCTAACGGCGCCCCGGGCCCCCGCACCAAGCGGGCGCACCCGTGCCCACTATGCTATCCCGGCCCCCCATGGGCCCTTGGCCTTCTACGGCCGACTAGCCTGGTGCCCGGGGTACCCACTCAGCGATACTCACCTTTCGCAGCCACGCTCCCAGCCCGTCAACAGGGCTCCTGCACCCCTCCAAATGGGTATCGAGCCTACACTCCCGCCAACAGCAAAACGACCTCCATTTTGTCAATTTGACTAACCCCCTAACTCACTCTACACTGACCCCGGGGTCCCTTGGGCGGGAGTCACTCCTCCCCCCAATCACTCATCGCACCATGCATTCCCCATTCACTCCATACACACAGACCCGCTGGCCTCACTCACTCAACATGTACTCACCTCACAATTCTTCAACACACACACCGCTGAATCTCTGCCATCCTGCTCACTAAATCCCCTACCTAACTCGTGCTCCCACGTCGTCCCTTACACTATAGCACGTTCCATTTAACACTACGTAGCTAATCTACGTCCTCACGACACATCCAAAGTCTGTCACCGTCTCCAAATCTCTAAAAATAATTTCCTTCCTAAATCTGGCTACAATCCTCTAACTAATCCATTCCACGGGCCCCATGAGGACTTACCCCTGCCCCATGGAGCCGGTCTAACTAAGCTAACCCTTCCCCCTAACTAGTGCCATCCTGTGCCCAGGCCAAGGGGATCATCCACCCTTTGCCCGGGAATCCTGTCCACCCGAAAGCGAGGCTTGCTGTTTTTTTTTTCCTTCGCGCAGCACCAGCGCGGCAATTCACAGCCGCGCACCTTTGGCGTGACGTCATGGCAGCTGTTCGCGTCCCTCGTCCCACTTGGACGGTACCATCCGGCAGGGATTCACCCTCCTGCCGGATTCCAACCATACACGCAGCCATGACGTCACCCGCGCATTAAAAAAAACACAAGCCTCACGTCTCGAGGGGTTCCCCACGCGAACACATGTGCTCTGCTCGTTGGAGCTGAACACACACGCCCGCGTGGAGAACCCGTCCGGTCCAAATTCGTAATCCTGCCTAAACTTTGTCCGTCCGCGGGATCGGCAAATCCACCTCGTGCGTTTCCGGACCGGGACTTCACTCCCGCAAGTGAGCACGTGGGGTCTCGTGCGTTGAACAGCACGGACCTCGCGCTCACTGCTGGGTGAACCCGGCACGGTCCCCGAAACAGCCGCAGCTGCTACCCGGCCTTTGTCTCTCAATTGTCGTTGTCGTCGCCATTCCACCCACGCACACCTGCGTGTTACGACGCTAACACACCTCACCATTACACTCACCCCGGGAGACGCGGCTGCGTGTTCACACATGCCGACCGACATCAGTAGGGAAAGAATACTGGTTCTGGCTCACTTTTCCCCATGTAAATGAATGGGGGATTTCCAGCCATGAAATTTTTCTTTTTTTCCCCTAAAAAAATAAATCCCCTTTTTAGCCCAAGGTATATTTATTTGTCTCCCCTTTTAACCTAGGGGCTCTCTATTCAAATAACCCATACAACAAGATAAAGATTTGTTAAAGGTGATTCTAAAGAAATATCTGAAACGTCTAAGCCCCGTGACACTCTTTATCAAATAACCCATACAACAAGATAAAGATTTGTTAAAGGTGATTCTAAAGAAATATCTGAAACGCCTAAGCCCCGGGACACTCTTTATCAAATAACCCATACAACAAGATAAAGATTTGTTAAAGGTGATTCTAAAGAAATATCTGAAACGTCTAAGCCTTGGGGCACTCTTTATCAAATAACCAATGCATATTGTTTTGCTCACTCATTGAACCTATAAACATTTGTTCATTCTCAAATTCCTTCAATAGATTAATTTTCTTTGCACAATAATCCCCATCTAAAATATTGAAAAACAAAACATTTGAATCTTTATATTTTTTAAGATACCCCTTTTGTGCCATTACGAAATGATAAGCTTCTCTTAATGATCTCATCTGGCCACCGCCCGAGTTGCAAATCATTTTTGCACATAAACCACGCCATAAAAAAAGTTTTGTTTCAAATGTTTTCAGTTCATGCCGTGAAAATGAGGAAGTGTTTTTTTTGACACGGTCGTGCTGTGTGAATGAGGAAGTGGTTTTGGACTGTCATGCTGTGAAAAAATAGGAACTATTCTGTGAGACAAGGTCTCGTGTTTATATTTTATCTCAGAACACGAACTGAAAACATTTGAATCAAAACTTTTTTATGGCGTGGTTTATGTACAAAAATGATTTGCAACTCGGGCGGTGGCCAGATGAGATCATTAAGAGAAGCTTGTCATTTCCTGTGCCCACACCCAATGATTAAGCAATCTCCTCATCGTTGCTTTATAAGTGATTCGCCAGACAAAGTTTCTGCCAGACGGGATTTTCATTTTTACAACTGAGGCATGGGCGATCTTTCTTCCGATGAAGACAACAGCTCACTACAGAGTTGGTAAGTTTGTGTATGGTTTTCTCTTTGAACGATGAAGCAAATGATTATTAATTAAATCATGATAATTCTGATATATATATATTTTTCCCTGACAGGCCATTGGAAGAAATTGAGTTTACATATCACGACGTGGTGCATGAAATTAATACTCTTATTGAAAAGATCAATGATTTTAGAAGAGGATTGAAAGACATTTACAATGAGTGGTACGAAGTCTTATCACGTCCTCTCATCTCGAAGGAATTAAACCAATGGTGAGACACGTGTGTGTGTGTGTGTGTGTGTCTCTCTCTGTCTGTCTTTCTACCTACCTCTCTCTGCTCTTATTGAAGAGGTCAATGATTTATAATGACTGGTCTCTGATCTCGAATGAATTAAACCAATGGTGAGGCACGTGTGTGTGTGTGTGTGTGCCTATGTGTGTGTATGTGTGTGTATGTGTGTGTGCGTGTGTGTGTGTGTGTGCGTGTGCGTGTGCGTGTGTGCGTGTGTGTGTGTGTGTGTGTGTGTGTATGTGTGTGTGTGTGTGTGTGTGTGTGTGTGTGTGTGTGTGTGTGTGTGCGTGTGTGTGTGTGTGTGTGTGTTGCTTTCCCTGTCTGTTTGTATCTCTCTCTGTCTGTCTCTTCATCTATACCCTTGACTTATTATTTTTTTTTTTCAGCACTATCGCACAACATCAGCTGTTGAAGCAATCTTGTACAACACATGATTTTCTGGAGGTAAATATTTCTGAATTATTATTAATATCACTCGTACAACACATGATTTTCTGGAGGTAAATATTTCTGAATTATTATTAATATCACTCTCTCTTTAGAATGTCGCCTTATGTTGGTTGCATCATTAGTTTGGACGTGGTTTTGTCAGTACACTGGAATTCATTTTATTGACCTTGAAAGGATGACAGGCTCCTGGTGTGTTAATTCAGTGGTCAACGAGGCTTACTCATATTACCATGTAATTATCTTTATAAAACCTAATTATTATCCACTTTTTGTTTCAAAACAGAAAATGGTGTCTGAGTTTCGAAATCACAAGACATCTGAAGAAGATTGCTGGGAAAGATTATACATTCTCGCAAATGAATATTTAATATTTTCAATATTAATAAATTATATTTGCTTTGTTTACAATTACTTGATTCTGAATTACAAAAAAAGAATCAAGACATGAACGAGAGGGAGGGGTTGGGGGGGGAGGGGGGGTGGTAGGTGCGCTCCCCCAATGACCCATCACCCCTCATCCCATCCCTCCCCTCCCCATGTGTGTGTGTGTGGGGAAGGGGGGGGGTGGGATGAGGGAGGTGGTGGGTCAAAGGTGGGGGCGCACAGGGGGATGAGGGGGTGGGGCTTGTGTGGGCGGGGCTTGTGTGGGCGGGGCTTCGGTGGGGCTTGTGTGGGAGGGGCTTGTGTGGGCGGGGTGTGTGTGGGTGGGGGCTTGTGTGGGTGGGGCTTGTGTGGGCGGGGTTTATGTGGGTGGAGCTTGTGTGGGAGGGGTTTATGTGGACAGGGTTTATGTGTGTGGAGTTTTTGTGTGGAGCTTGTGTAGGCAGGGCTTATGTGGGAGGGGTTTATGTGGGCAGGGTTTATGTGGGAGGGGTTTATGTGGGCAGGGTTTATGTGGGCAGGGGTTTATGTGGGTGGAGCTTGTGTGGGAGGGGTGAATGTGGATGAGGCTTATATGGATGAGGTTTGTGTGGATAAATGGATGAGTGGAGAGATGGGGGGATGGGTGGATGAGTGGAGCTTGTGTGGATGGGTGGATAATTTTTTAATTAAATAAACATGTTGTGTGTGTGGGGAACTAATTAACTAATCACTAATTATGTGAATATGATGAATATGGGTGGAGCTTGTGTGGGGTTTGTGTGTGTGGAGCTTGTGTGGAGTTTTTGTGTGGAGCTTGTGTGGAGCTTGTGTGGGGTTTGTGTGGGCGGGGCTTCAGTGGGAGGGCGTGTGTGGGCGGAGTCAAAAAGGGGCGGAGTCAAAAAATTTCAATTTATTGGAGCTAGTGAGGGGTTTGTGTGTGGTGGGGTTTGTGTGGGGTTTGTGTGGGCGGGGCTTGTGTGGGCGGGGCTTGTGTGGGTGGAGTCAAAAAGGGGCGGAGTCAAAAAATTTCAATTTATTGTAGCTTGTGGGGGGGTGTGTGGTGGGGTTTGTGTGGGTGGGGCTTGTGTGGGTGGAGTCAAAAAGGGGCGGAGTCAAAAAATTTCAATTCATCTTTGTCTTTTGTAATTCCTGTGAATAAAATGAACCTAAAATCTCTTCCCCTTCCAAATCATATATCTTATAAGTCCAAGGAACCGTATCTATTACATCAACAATTTCAAAAAGCTCGTTGGTCCATCTTTTCATATAACCTTTTTCAAAATGAGATTTCCACCTATATATTCTTACGATATCACCAACTTTGAACTTAGGTTTTCTGACATTAATCTCTTTTTCATATTTTAATTTTGTAAATGTTTCTGATGGTTTCATATTTATTGCCGTGTGAATCGTGTCATTATACTTATCCACAATATCCTAAATAAAAGATGACCATTGTTGTGAACCGAGTTGTGTGAATTTTTTATATAGTCTCTCTTTTAAGGTACGATTAAAGCGTTCAACAACAACTGCCTTCCCTTCATTAAAGGTACTGTATAATGTAATACTGTTATTTTTTAGAAAATTCATAAATGTCTTGTTATAAAACTCTCTACCCTCATCAGTCCACAATTTTTTAGGTTTTCTCTTACTTTTATTAAATATCTGTTGAAAAGCTAACATAAGAGTATTACCTGTTTTGTTTTTTAAAGGGACAACCCACGCATATCTACTCCTCAAATCAATAACGGTTAAAGCATACTTGCACCCCTTATCATTATTGAGTTCAATCAAATCAGCAGACCAGATATAATCTACTTCCTTGGAATAAACTTTCCTTCTCTGAAACTTTGTGAATATTGGTTTATGTAATTCATCAGCTAATTGCTCTTCAATCTTAATGACATCATTAGAGCTTACAAGTTTTTTGAATTACCAAGTCCAAGTTTCAATTTAGCACTGATCATCTTCTTCACAATGAACCGATCAACTTTTTCTCTCAAGGTTGGATTTTGTATCAGAGACAAATTATACAACATTTCTCTATCGGCTTCATGCTTTTCTTCCAACGTTGTGGTATTCCCATAATCAATATCGTGCCTCATGCACACTTCATCAACTCTATTGATAGGCTTACTCCAGGATTTAGGATTGTCTGCCTCATCTAATCTTTGATCCAAGTTTGTGCCTGGACCACAGAAAGAATACCCTGGAAGATGTAATTCCCCTGGTATTCCAGTAGTTGTAAATTTACTTCCTGATAAAAACTTTTGTATATCTCCTCCGAGTTTGTGTTTGGAGATAAATTGATTTTTTTTTGAACCACACACCGAACATATACCTTTTTGTATAACCCTGAAATTTTTACTTTTAATATATGAAATATTTTTAGTATTAGTTTTCTTTTTACATTTGAGACAATAACTCATTTATTTATGAGAAAAATTCCTGCAGAGTGCAAAAACCTTTTTAGTTTCCAACATACACATTTGAATCTTAATTTTTAAAACATAAAGAATCCTTAGAAATGCCTTCACTCTCTCCCCCATTTTTTTAAGAAAAAAAAAAATGAAAAACTTGAATTAAAATACATATCTTCTCGATGTCAATAGTCTTGTCGAAAGTATTGTAAATAGACTTATCAATTCTTTGTTTTCCTCCTCGGTGGGTTGAGTTATTTTCTGTAATACCCTTAATCTTTTTTGAATCTCACTGGTTTCCATATTTTGATATTTATTCATCCACTCACTTTCCTCCCTCTCCTCCCTCTCTCTCTTCTCTCTTTCCTCCCTCTCTCTCTTCTCTCTTTCCTCCCTCTCTCTCTTCTCCCTTTCATCCCTCTCTCTTCTCTCTTTCCTCCTTCTCTTTCTTCTCCCTCTCCTCCTTCTCTCTCTTCTCATTTTCCTCCTCTTCCCTCTCTTCTTCAACTCCTTCCTCATCCCTTACTATCCTTGAATCGCTTACACCCCATAGAATATTATACATATATTCATCAGGATTTCTTGTTATTCCTGTATCCAAAATAATTTTTTTACAACAGGAAACCAATAAAATTTCTTTTGAATTTCTAAAAGAGCCTTACCTTTTCTTAACTTTATAATTTTTTCATTATTTAACATTCTAATTAAATCTAAAGTTGTCGGTTTATCAACATCAGCATAATGCCAATCTTTTATTGAAAATACCTCATTCTTATGTTGTAGAACATATTTATTAAAATACCGAATACCCTTTTCTTGAAGGTATGCTTGAACACAGAAATGATAATTTTCTTGAAGCCTTCTTGCTGTCATTTATGTATTAGAAATATATGTTAGAATAATATTATGGCACGAAACACCTCCCCATCTTCCCATAGTTAAATCATTTTGTATTTCCTTACTTATTATATATAATCCTGTTTTTTCTGTTTTCATGAGATAAACAAGGGCAAAACCATTATTATATTTACCCTTATTAAATTCTTTTATTTGTTGTTTACTAATCGTAGCCCCACAAAACTCATTCTCGATACCAAGTGGATAATATTCTTCCTTACGAGACTGATTTAATTGTTCCAGGTCTTCGAGGTTAATTTTAAATGACCAATTATACCCTAAATCATTCATATCATACCCCCATTGTTCTATTCTCATACAAACGATACGCCCTTCTTTATAAAAATTTATTTTAATTCGAACTGTGAATTCTGTATGACCTGGAGATAATATCAACACTTCTGTATCTTTGGAATACACAGCCGTTTTATTTAAGTATATATATTGTGATAAATCACTTAATCTCACCAAGTCATTCGCTTCAGTTGGGGTTGGATAATTTTTTAATTTATAAGCATTTTTCATGTTAATATTTTTTGTTATATTATATTTATGTCGTTCAGCCTGTGCCTTTGTGTAATAATTTGATAAATCAATATCCAGTTCTTGAGATACACCAAAGATAGAACCATCTTTACCAACGTAAGTCATTTATATTAGATTAAAAATAATATCATAAAATTTTTTATTTTTGTTGAGTTGAAATAACACATATAGGCATAATTGACCACAACACTTGGAATTTAATTCTTGGACTTGAAATGTTTGATAAACACCATTCTGTAAGAATTTTATGACTTCAACAGGTGGCGGAAGACCAAAACTATCAAAATAATATTTGTCTTGACTATTAAAAATACAAACCCAATGAGAACCATTCCCATTATTATCTTCTAAGTTCATAATAATATTCTTTGTATGTTTCGGCACATTTGTTGATTCATCTCTCATACAAATAACCACATTATGAATTTTTAATTTCTTATAATATTTAACAAGTTGTAAATTTGATGTTGTATTCTTTCCAAATTCTTTCAACCACTCATCAATGCTCATTTATTTATTAGAAAGATATAATCCATTACCTCTTTTCGTTAATTTTACACCTGCTTGTGCTATAGAAGAAAGCATATCTCCAACTAACAATCTCGCTTTATCAGGCAGACCTTCAAGTTTTTCAGCAAAATCTACAATTACACCACTTCCACTAATTTGTTTCTCCAACTCTTTGTTATGTCTTTCCAATTCTTTTTGAGCCTGGAGTTGAGCCTTCCTTTCGTTGGCAGTTTTCACCGCTGTTGAAATACCACCCGTCAATGCTCCAACCGCACTTAAACCAGCAAATAAAGGAATTAGAAATGGGAGAAATCCTCCACTCATCTCTCTTATTGAATATTTTTTCAACATTGGTTTTGTTATTTTAATTTTAAGTGAGCCAGTGTCATTCAAGATTTTAACCTGTTCTCTTGTGAGCAAAACATCAATTCTTACTGCTCCTTTTCTCTGAATTGTATTAACGTTAATCGTACAAGGCTTTTGATTTTGAACACAAGATGATAGTTTATGAAGATTGATTTGATTAACATATACCCCAGTTGGTACTTTGCCACTCATTTATTTAACAAAAAATTATGTGAGACTAATCATCACATCATTATCTGTATTAATCTGCAATTCTGTTTCTTCCAAAAGCAAACAATATGTATCAACTTCTTCACTCTCTCCTCTTTCAATGTATAGGGAAGTATCCACTCGATTAGACTTTATAGTTTCCTTTTGAGTGCTCAGGTCAAACGCATAGATTGTATACAAACTTTTAAATGCTGTCATATCCAAAATAGGTTCTTTATTTCCATTACTTTCACACACCTTTTGGTAAGACTTGTATGCTTCAGCAAAATCATTTTTTCCCAATTAATTTCCAATCTATCTCGTGGATAAAATGTTCCATCTAGAGAAACGCGAAGTTGTTTCACCTTAGCATTATCACTCAATGCATTATTCTTATCAGTCGCAGTATCACCATCTGGCTTTTTAAAAATGATCCACAGGTATCGTGGCTTTCCTTCCAGAACACCCAAATTCCACGTGTAAGTAGTTTGATTGAGGTTAACGTGTTGACATCTTCTTTTGAGGTATGATACACTGAGTGGTTTCTTTGAGTTAAGCCTTCGATTCAACATCTCTTCTGTTTTAAGATTAGGAGTATATTCACTGATATACCAACTCATTTCCTCAATTACAAATTTATTCTGATCACCAAAAGCACTAGCAACACCAAAAAGCAATCGATTTTCATTATCATTCCTTTGTAGTTGAAATCTAATTTTAAGACCATACAGAACTTTATCATGATCACAAAATCCAAATATACCTTTAAGAGGAACTGCCACAGTAAAACTATTTTCTGCTTTTGTATAATCATTATACATTCCTTTCCTTTGAGTATATCCAGGGTCTGTGTTTGTTCCCGTTGACATATCAGGAATAAAACCTTCGGCAGACCCCTTTCCCATTCTATCACTGAATGTATAGAGTGTAAATTTCATCATTTCAGATACAGCAGAGACATAATCAACCACTTCAACTTCTTGTGTTCCAATATACAAACGCACACTATCAAACATTTTCCAGAAGAAATCATTTACAAGTGTAGCGTTTGTGTTATTCCCAGCCTTAGTGAATTTAAATTTACACAACAAGAAACTTTCGGAGAGATTCAAATTGGTTTGTTGATTATTTATTTCAAAACTTTTTGTACCATTCGTATTCCAGTCTGTTCCAGTTATTGCATTTACCTTGAAGTAATCTTCTTTTTTAGTGGAGTTTGAGATAATAATAGTATCATCCAAATCATAGATACTATCAATTGCTTCCATACTTGTATTTATTTCGGAAAAAAAGATGTTAAAACTTTTGAAACCCTGATCCAAGTATTTGAATTATTTTCTGTCGTTCTTGGGGAGACAACTGAGTTTTGCCTTTCTTAATTTCTTTTATTGCTTGTAATTTATGAGATTCCTTCTGGGCATCTTTTATACTCTTTACAGCACCTGCTACATTTCCCACAGCAGAAGCAGTTGAACCAATTAGATCTTTATGTTTAAGAATAGTTGAACCAATACCCATGAGAGTATCAATTATCCCATCTCCTCTAAATTGATGCCCAACACCCCTTTGTCTCTTAGGTTTATAGTATCCTCAACCAAGATACATACCTTCACCCTTGTAGTATGGGGAAAGGAACATCCCATCCCCTGTAATTATTTTATATTTTCCCAACTCGTGTTTCCTCACAATAACCATCGTATTTATTTATTGGAAAACTTCACGTAGGTGAATTCTGATAGATATAACTTCTCCATTAAAAGAAATCACACGATTATCTTGGTCGGTTATCCTAAAATTTACTCTGTGTATGGTTTTTTCTGACACAGGGAGATAAACCAAATTTTTAGGTTCCATATTGAATTTATAACCAATTGGGGTTGAGTATGCGCTGAATGAAAATATTGTATTTTTTTTTCCATCATTATAAGCACCATCAATCAAATCACAGTGAATTAACACCGAATTTATTCCTGAGGATATTTGAATGACATTATCACTGTAAAACGTCCCATTAGTTTCAATCTTTTTTGAGGAGAAACCCAATAACTCTCTAAATGAATTATCAATTGTGAAATCAACCTTGTAGTTATTTTTAACTTTAATCATTGATTTTGAAGTATGTTTTTGAATGTTTATAACAATATTTTTTGGTTCATCACCCTGTTCTTTCATAAGACGAGCAATTTCGGAAGATATTTGAGAAATCTCATATGCTCCGGGTGAGACTGTTATCGTTTTGTATCCACTTCCTGGATTATAACTAAACTTGTCATTTTTCTCGGTTATATTAAATAAGGTATTATAAGTTTCCATGGACAATAAAGATGCCTCATATTCTTTTGTTGTGTCAAGTTGTAGTGGGTATGGGAATGAAGATGTGTGGTCGCTTGTTGTGAAATTGAAACTAAGGATTGTGCTTCTCATCTTATTTAATATGAGATAAAATGTCTTTATATTGATATTTATTAATTATTTTCATGTTCATCAACTGGTCTAAAATGGCTGATGCTTAATTAAAACAATTGTTATTTCCAGCCTTCTTACTGCCTAACAACAATAACAGTCTATTCACTAATTGCGATGGGCCATTTGGAAGAAAACTAACACCTGAACCAAGGATACTTAAAGCCTGAATAATGTGTTTCTCCTTCTCATTCTTCCTACTTTTACCAGAAAGAATAACCTTATAATTTAGAGTGTTCAGCAGATCAATATATACTCTATCATCATTATTTTCCATATCCAATGGTTTATCAATATACTTTGATTCATCCCTCACAGTTGAACCTTGTCTTCCATCTTTTGTGAGAAGAAACATTAATCTCGGAGTTAGTTTAACAGGGGGTTGAGCAGAACCTAAGAACCTTAATTCATCATTAAATATCAATACCTTTTCTTGAACAAGATGAAATATTGCTGATTGTTCTGTTGGAATGAGTCCTGCTTTGGTTTTTGAATCCGCTGAATATTCATTGTTTTGAACAGCATTCACAATATAATCAGGGGGTTGATTAATCTCTTCCAGTTGTTGAAATAATTCTTCATCATGATATTCTAATTCTCCAATATGCTCTAATTCTTCCTCCGTCATTTGACTGAAATCTTTTAACATTTGAAGTTTTTTAGGAGTATATTCTACTGTGGGAACTGTGGAAACATCTTTCATTTTTTCTTGGGAAGTTTTTAAAAGTGGTTTAAAAAATTTCTCTTGTTTTCTTTCAAATGCTTCTTCGCCCGTTAGTTTCTGTCTGCGTTTCTTCTTTATGTCTTCCTGCTGTTTTACAACTTTTGAAACCAACTCTTGATGTTCCCCAAATCTTCTTGCTCTTTCTTTCGCATCCATTTATTTATTGATAAATATCATTTAATATCTCATCTTGTTTCACAACAATATATTTATATTTTTCAGTCGTGTGTTTCATGTAATCCCCAAATTCCTTTTTACTACATAATGTAGAACAATTGTCTCTCCAAAAATTGTTTATATCTATTGAATTTAACTTGAATAAAATAAAAGTATTAGCATTGTTTCTGATGGAACGACGAGGAAGCTGAAAGTACGATTGACTAAGATAAATACAATTACAAGAAGAATGTCTCCCTCTTGTGTAGTAGCTGTCCATTACCGTTTGGTTTCTCTCATTAACACAATCATCAAAGATAACGAGGTTCTTTTTGGATTTATCCAAATCTTGGGGAGACGGTATATCATCCGTATTATCACTCAGAATACAAGTTATCGGTTTTGATTTCTTTTTACATCTCTGTGTATCACAAAATAGTTGTATTATATCTTCAATGTTAAAATCATTTAGGTTTTTTTGAAGTTTAAATAAACCGATTATATCTTCTTTTTGAAGACCAGCATTAAAACCTTGTGAGAGTAGTTGATACTCTGGTTGAAAACTCGACTTTGTGAAAATTATTAAATTATCATAATCTAAAAAGTTGGGAGTGAGGAGCATCTTTAAAAGTAAGCAGGTTTTTCCACATCCACTTGAACCAACTATGAGGCATCTTAATGAATTTGGGAGATTTTTATGGTTGTCAAATTTTATCTTATTTTCCCAAATGGGTAAAAAATCATTCATTTATATATTTGGAAAACAGGTTATTTAATTTATTATTGGCTTTTTTCGAAATTCTATATTTTATCCTAAGTTCAGGTTTAATTTCAAGATAATCCATTATTTTATTTATGTAATATCTTGTGTTGATATTTCCCTGAAAATCACATCCATGAATAATATATAACAACAATCCTTTGGACATTTCTCTAATACGTTCAGTTTCTTCCCTTGTAAGGAAAGGTGTGTTATCACCCTTGTACTTTACATTCATTTCTCTAATCAATCTTGTAAAGTAATTCATTTTTGGTGTAAATCTAAAAGAATTATTTTCCTTTTTATATTTTTGATTATCATTAATTAGAAGATAATCACAGAATATACATTCAGGTCAGGTATGGGAGCATGTGCCAGAACAGCGCGTCGCTGCGTCCACTTTCCGCCGGTACTCCAGGGGCCTCCGTCTGGCCATCCCCCAGGCAGATGCCAGGCCCATCCCCATCTCCTTGAGATGATGGTCAACCTGCTGCAACCATGAGGCACGTGGTCGGCCCACTGGCCTCCTCCACTCATGAGACTCCCTCGCTGAGAGAATCTGGTGAGCAGGATCAGCGTCAGGAAAACGAGCCACATGTCCATACAGCCGCAGCTGACGCTCACGGACTATGCAGGTAACAAATCTCATCCGAGTCTCTCTCAGCAACCGCTCGTTGGACACAAAATCCGACCAGCGATAGCCAAGGATTCTCCGAAGAGACCTGGTACCAAAGGAATTAAGTCTCCGTCTCAGATCCTTGGTCAAAGTCCAAGTCTCGCACCCATAGAGCAAGACTGGAAGTACCAAGGACCTGAAGACTCGGACTTTCGTCCTCCCGCACAGGTACCGGCAGCGCCACACCCCATAATCCAGTGAATCCATGACTCCCCAGGCCCGACCCAGACGTCTATTGACCTCCGGCTCACAACCTGCGGAGACATGAATATCACTGCCAAGGTAAGTGAATCTATCCACGACCTCAACATCCTCACCACAAACAGACACAGACAGGACAGCAGCATCCAAGATGTCACCGAAAGCCTGGATCTTTGTTTTGACCCAAGAAATCCGTAATCCTAACGGCTCCGACTCCTCATTCAGCACCTCGAGGGCCCCCAAGAGGATGTCTAAAGTCTCCGCAAAGATGACTGCATCATCTGCAAAATCAAGGTCCGAGATCTTGACATTGCCAAACGATGCACCGCAACTTGATCTCTCCGACATCCTCCCAAAAATCCAGTCCATACAAGTGTTGAAAAGTGTGGGGGCAAGTACACATCCCTGACGAACTCCAGTAACAACTGGAAATAAGTCAGAGGCGGTACCACCACACTTCACAGCACTCTCAGTACCAGAGTAGAGTTCAGACATCAGATCGATCAGTTTCGGTGGCACCCCACGAAGACCAAGAATCCTCCAGAGGACATCCCGATTCACTGAATCGAACGCTTTACAGAGATCAACATAGGCTGCAAGCAGCCCCTGCCGAAACTCTCGTCTGCGTTCAGTGAGGACACGGAGAGCAAGGATACGGTCAATCGTTGACCTCTTTGGTGTAAAGCCTGACTGCTCTGGACGCTGGTGCTCAAGCAGATGGTGGCGAACCCTATCAAGAATTATCCGAGCAAAGACCTTGCCCGGCACTGAGAGCAGCGTCACCCCTCGGTAGTTGTTGCAGTCTTGGCGATCACCCTTCCCTTTCCAGAGAGGGACAACAAGGCCCCTCTTCCAGTCAGTTGGGATGATGCCTGTGTTCCAGGCAGAGCACAAAACTGCATGCAACGACGCGAGTGCAGCATTTCCACCAGCCTTGAGAAGTTCAGCATGGATGCCACAGATCCCTGGAGCTTTGCCCCGTTTCAACTGGTTCACCGCAGCCCGTGTTTCCACAAGCGATGGTGGACCACAGTTGATTCGAGGGTCAGCAACAGGGATTGTAACACCCTTGACGTCCAACTCGACAGCTGGGGATCAGCCTGGTACAACCGCTCAAAGTAACCGGCCCAGCGGGCCTTCACTTCAGACTCCTCTGTCAAGAGCCTACCACTCTCTGCTCGAACTGCAGTGCTCCGAGGGATGGGCTTGGATGAACGTAATGCGCGAATTCCCCTGTAAGCGGGACGAGAATCACCTGTCCACAGGTGATGCTCTACCCCCTCACAGATTCCTCGCACATAGGCCTCCTTGTCCACCCTCAGTGCACGTACAGTTTTACGCCTCAGCTCCCTGAACAGCTCAGCTCTGCCATTCAGCCTGGCCCTGCGACTCTGGTCAATGGTATCCAGTGTCCCTTGAGAGACAAAATTCTTCTTTGCCCTGCGGTGAACTCCAAGGCATCCACCGGCAACATCAAGGACGGTGGTCTTGAAGGTGCTCCACAACTCTTCAGGACCACCCAAAGCTCCCAGCATCCCCAAGTGTCCACTCAGCCTGTTCGCAAACTCCTCAGCTACTCTCTCATCCCTGAGCTTGGCAACATCCAGCCTAGGCTGGGATGGTACCATTCTCCAGGATTTAAGGTGCAGCTTTAGAGTTGCTACAACAAGCCTGTGGTCAGTATTGAGGAACTGAGCACTCCGGTAGACCCTGCAGTTCTGGATCATCCTCCAACGACCGTCAATGAGGACATGGTCAATCTCCTTTGCCACACCGCCAGCGTTGGAATACCAAGTCCAGCGATGAGCTTGCGGGCGCTGAAACCATGAACCAGCCATCCTAAGTCCATGACTTCTTGCAAAGTCAAGGAACTTAGTGCTATTCTGGTTCATAGTTCCTGACCCATGGGGACCAACACACACCTCATAACCATCCCTATCAGTTCCAGTCGATGCATTGAAATCCCCCAAGACTAGAAGTGTATCTCGTCTGGGGCACTGATCAACCACAGACTCGAGTGTGGCGTAGAATGCATCCTTCACGGTAAGATCACTCGCCTCAGTCGGAGCATAAATAGAGACCAGGGAAATGACACCTAAGGAGTGACGAATCCTTAATCTCATAATACGCTCGTTGACCGGTGTTACCTCAATTATCATTGGGGTCAGCTTATTGGACACAGCTACAGCAACTCCTTGGGTATGGTAACCATCAGAGCGACCAGACCAATAGTAGGTGTAACCACCCACCATTATCTCGCCGCAATCCGGTCTCCGAACCTCAGAGAGAGCTGCAATCCCGATGTCCAAACGCTTGAGCTCAGATGATAACAGAGACAGGTGATCATCCTCTCTTAGGGATAGGACATTCCAGGCACCCACCCGAAGGGACCGCCTCAGGTTAACCCAAGGAGACCGCCGTCTGGTGGACGACACCTCAGCACCACTCCGACACACTCTCCCGCAATCTGACCCATACATTGTATACCGCTCAATATACATTGTTTATAGGCTTTTGACTCTGTGTTTAATCCCCGTCTTTCACACGCAGGACAATTCTCAAATTTGTCATATGGAGAATCATGGAATTCAAGAGGCTCAAAATCGAGTAAACTATTCATATTTATGAAGTAAAACTTTACTTAAACTGAAATTCATCTTCGATATCACCTTCGATACTTTCAGAATCATCTATACTTTCATAACTATCATTTGAACACCAACTCTCGGTGCCATAACTATCGTTTGAACGCAAACTCTCGGTATCATAATCACTCTCATAATCTTCAAAATCTTCAGTTGAATATTGACTCATTTAATTAGTAGAAAAAACATTACCATCTATATCGATATACATTTTTTCATTAACAGATTCAACTGCTACATTTTTATATTAAAGGTAATTTTAAAATGATCCTTAACTACAATTGAACGAAATGTCATTTCACCTGATATATTAACATCCTTTATTTCATCAGGATTTATATCTTTAGGGTTGTTGAAAAAAATACAAATTTCTCCTTGCATATTACAGATGGTCTTATCTTTTCTTTCAAAAGCTTCATCCATAAGGTTTTTATTTTTTGATACCTTTTCTTGTTTCATTGCTTTTTCTAGTTTTGAATATATTGCCAGAAGGAGAGGAGAAACTTTTGTTAGAGATACCTTAATTGATGTTCTTCCAGGTATACTAAAAGCCCTTCCACTGAAGTAAATTGAAGAACTCATCATATCCACCATAATTGTTTTTATCCAATAGTTGTTATATTTATCTTTGTTCAATTTTACATCCTTGACATATTTCTCAGTATCTTTAACAAATGAAGAGATTGATTGAAACTTGTCTTTTGTTTCTTGAAACATTGTATTTATTAAGTGAAAAAGTTGGAGGATAAAATGGTTTTAAGCACAGATTCACCTGTAAAATAAACGAAATTTTCATCAAGAAAATTTTAGTTTAAGCAAAGTTTTATTATATAAATATGGTGAATACAACGTACTGTGATGTTTGTAATCACGAATATAAACATTATAGAAAACACCTCCGAACCAACAAACACACATTTAATCTATTTCATAAAATATCTCCTCTTGAGTTGGAAAGAAAACATTGTGATATCTGCTCAAAGGATGTTTTGAAGAGTAGTTATAATAGACATCTTCAATCACAAAAACACAAGAAAAATGAGTTTAAAGTAAAGGGAGACTATTATATTGAAAACACTGATGGGGCATTTAAAGGGCATATAAAAATAAGGATTTTTCAATTTGGAGAACCCGGTCCATCATCAATAGTTGAATCAATTGAAATAGTGAAACCCGATGTTGAAAAATTTATTAAAAAGACATTAAAAGAAATGAAAACTTTAAAGTTTTATATGGGAGTGAAAATGAATATGAAAAGACAAGATGAAGAACAAACTCCTTATATGAGAACAGATCTTCATTTTATAACATCATTTCAAGATTTTTTGAATAGTGGGGTTTATGAAGAACTATCAAGACAAGAGGAGGATGTTGATAATACAGTGGGAGGAAGTGGATTCAATATTTAAAAAATCATCTTTTTAGATATACACATTCTAAAATCAAACCCTCTTAAAGCTTCTTCTTATATTGAATTACCAAAAGAAATAAAACGAAAGAAGGCAGTTGTTAATATTAAGAATAATGATAATAAATGTTTTCTCTGGTCTGTTCTTGCTCACTTACATCGACCAAATTGTAATTCAGAAAGAGTAAAACAATATATGAAATATGAGAATACCTTGGACATTAAAGATTTTAATTTCCCAATGCCACTAACAGATATTCCTAAATTTGAGAAAAAGAATAATCTTTCTATTAATGTATATGGATTAACGGGTACAAACAAAGTTCAAATATTAAAAATTTCAAACAACTATAAAAATGAAGAAACACACATTGATCTTTTATATTTTAGTGTTGGAAAGAATTCACATTACACATACATCAATAATTTATCAAGATTAATCTCTTCTCAGGTATTCAGAACAGCAAACAAAATATATCCTTGTAAGCAATGTCTTAATTCATTTCATACAAAAGAACGATTAGAACGACATTCAAAATATTGTAGTAATCATAAATCAGCTGTAATTACAATGCCGAAACCTGGTGAAAAGATTTCTTTTGAAGATTATAATTGAAATGAGAGCGAGAGATGAACCTTCAGAGTTTAGGCTTTATTCCATTTGATTGGAGCCGCTTCTGTGGGCACACCGGGGAATACAGGTTCAGCTAGGAGTACATAAGCAGTAACGTATACATGTGCAGTTAACCATGGCAGACAATCCGCGTAAGCACGGAGTTCGATATAATCTCCATTCTCACCAGTCAATGAGCACCTTCAGTTAACGAGCATCAAGTGGACAGCCGATGTCAATAGCAATGCCCCGGGGACAATCACTCGTGCCGCAGAGACCTCCCCTTATACGCGAGACGCACAACATGTGATCCCGCGTCATGTCCCTCAATTCACGTTGATTCACCACATTCTCCCCACCTTTAAAATGTAACTAGGGGCCCATCTTACACACCATGATTGCTTTAGCACTATAGGAGTATACATTTCAAGCAACGCGGACTAATAGATCTACAGAAGCATACATGCCAAGCAGTGATTATTTTGAGTTGTAGGAGCATGGAAATGAGCATCGATATATGATATAATGGGCATATAGGAGCATGAGCAGCGAGAATGCCGATAATCCCCTTTACAGATTGAGTCGTCGAGGGGGCCTTATTCGTCGACCTCTCCGGGAGTAAACGGCAGTTTCACTTGAGGGAGACTCCCGATCCTCTTGGTGAGCCTCGACTTGTGCCGGGGATGACTCCTCGATCGCTCTCGGGTGGAACGCGGCAGCTCCGTCGCCTGGCGGAGTTCCTGGGGGGGAAATGTCAGAAGGAGGAGTGCCAGAAGGTGGTGTACCGGCGGGAGGAGTACCTGAGGGAGCCAGATGGCGAACTGACACAGTGGTCTCCCTGCCATCCGGGAGCCTGACATGAGCATACTCTGGATTAGTGTCAATGAGTTCGACCCCCTCCACCAGCGGTTCATACTTGCTTTGTCGTACCGGGCGTTTCATGAACACTGTACCGGGGTGGGTCAGCCAGTTGGGCACCGTTTGACCGTCAACATAACGTCGTTGGTGAGTAAACATACGTTCGTGAGGAGTGGCATTTGTGGACGTGCAGAGCAAAGAGCGTATGGAATTCAGAGCGTCGGGAAGAGTAACCTCCCATCGCTCGGGGCCCAGTCCTCTCGATTTCAGCGCCAGAGTTACGGCTTTCCAAATAACTCCATTATACCGTTCCACCTGCCCGTTTCCCTGTGGGTTGTAACCTGTCGTTCGACTAGTTGCTATGCCGTGCTCTAATAGGAATTGTTTTAGCCCGGCCGACATGAAACACGGCCCTCTGTCTGAATGTATGTACGAAGGTCTCCCAAACATAGCGAAGAGGTCAGAGAGACATTTTACGACAGTGCCCGAGGTCATATCCGAGCACGGAAACGCGAAGGGGAACCTTGAATATTCATCAACAACGGTGAATATGTATCTGTTGTCTGTTTCGGTCGGTAGGGGCCCTTTGAAGTTGATGTTTAGTCTCTCGAAGGGGGAAGTAGCCTTGATCAGTCTGCCAGATGCCGCGCCATAGAATCTGGGTTTTAGTTCAGCACAAACAGGGCATGAAGCATTCATTTGTTTAATATCTTCAACAGAATAGGGAAGATTTTGTCTGCGTACGAAATGTGCCATCCTGGTTACCCCTGGGTGGCACAGAGACACATGGAGGTCTTGAAAAGCCTGACTGATTGTTGCCGAACTGCAGACCCGGGAGAAGGTATCTGCAGCAGGGTTTTCTTTCCCGGGCCGGTAAACAATGTCGTATCTGTAGCAAGCTAGGTCTATCCGCCATCTCATAATTTTTTCATTCTTAATTTTCCCGTTATTTTTCCTATCAAACATGAAAGCCACGGATCGTTGGTCCGTAACGAGCGTGAAGTGGTTTCCCAGTAAATAATGTCTCCATTTCCGCAGCGCTTCAACGATGGCGTACGCTTCCTTCTCTATCGCTGAGTGTCTCTGTTCGCTTCTAGAGAGAGTTCTCGAGAAGAACGCGACCGGCCGCCCAGACTGATTAAGTGTAGCAGCTATGGCGTGATTTGAAGCGTCGGTCTCCACCACGAAGGGCACCGAGCTGTCGATCGATAAAACCACGGACTTACTGATATCATCCTTGAGATTGTGGAAAGCTCTTACGACAGCGGCATCTGGTGGAAAGTTTTTGCAATGCACTAGGGGATGTATTTTCTCGGAGTATTGCGAAATCCATCTTGCATAGTAAGCGAACATCCCGATCACCCGGCGCATTGTTTGCAAGTCCTGAGGTGGTGGAAGCTCACGGAGCGGGCGCAATCGCTCAGGATCAGGCTTAATTGTGCCGTCGGCTATTGTGTAGCCGAGAAGGTCAATTGACCTTGCCGAGAATACGCATTTCTCGTAGTTGAGAGTCAGATTATATTTTCTAGCAATGCTCAAGAATCTGTCCAGATTCCTATCATGTTCCCTCTGATCCCTACCGCACACTGTGACATTATCCACGTAAACAAAAGTGTCTTCGAGGTTTTCATCTGAGATGATGTCGTCCATAACCCGTTGGAAGCAAGCTACTCCATTCGTGACACCGAATGGTATCCTTCTGAACTGGTAGAGGCGCCGCCCTGCCTGGAATGCAGTGTAAGGTTTGTCTTCCTCTCGGATGGGAATTTGATGATAGGCGCTTCGCAAGTCGATGGTACTGAATACCTTATAATTGGCCACGCGTTCGACCATCTCATCTATGCGCGGCAGGGGGTAGGCGTCGAGTTGGGTGAAGCGATTGACCGTTTGGGAATAATCGACAACCATCCGTTTCTTATGGTTCTGACTGCTGGTTACTAACACCTGTGCGCGCCATGGCGAATCGCTCGGTTCTATAATTCCCTCCTCCAGTAATCGCTTGGTTTCCGAAGTGATGAAATTCATGTCAGCAGTGGTATATCGCCGCGATTTGATCGCTATCGGTTTGCAGACCGGCGACAAGTTAGCGAACAGCTGGGGGGACGTCACCTCCGCGGTGGTCAACGCATTTAAAATTAGACGAGGCTTGCTTCCTCCAAAGGGTATTTCGACGCTCGTGTGCTGCTTGAGGACATTATGACCCAGAATTACGTCTGCGCACAAATCACGAAGCACCAGCACCTTTACATCCCGATGCGTGTACCCTTTTACGTCCAATTCAACATTGCAGTACCCTCGTACGTGGGATTGTAGTGAGGTGGCGGCCATGCATACCGTATTGTCAGTCGGGTGGATTACCCATTTCCTGCCCTTCACTAGCGAGCTGTTGACGAAACTTTCAGAGCTACCGGTATCAATCAGTGCCTCAGCCATATGCCCGTTAATTCGTACGTTGATGATAGCCTTGGATAGATTCCCCGGGGAGGCTGCAGTCAATTTATTTTGCGAGTAGAGAGCCGCAGAAGTGGGTTTATTTCTCCTTAGAGTAGATTTACATACCCTGGCATAATGCCCTTTCTTGTCGCATTTCATGCATGTGGCATCTCTGGCGGGACATTTTTGACGAGGATGCCTTTTGTACCCACAAAAGAAGCATTTACCAACCGGAGCAGTTGCTGAGGAGTTTGACGAGGTCTGGGTATCCGGCTCCTCGGGTGTTTCTCCATCCCCTATGTCTGGCTGTGTCTGTGCCAGTGGGGTTCCTTGGGTTCCCATCGTAGCAGCGTTCATGAGCAGCATCGGTGTCCCAAATGACTCGGATTGCTGCTGAGCCGTATCCATCGCTCGAGCCTGATCGACTACCTTGTCAAGAGTGGGTTGCGCTTTCTCTAGTAAGCGTTGCCGTATGTGGGCTGATCTAAGTCCTTGGATGAATGCCTCCCGGGTCGCTTCCTTTCGGTGTTCCTCGGCGCTACCGCCCGGAAGCTGCCGTCTTTTCCCAGCTGATTCAGAGCTTGCAGGAACTGATCGATTGTCTCCCCGGCTGCTTGCTTGCGTGTGTTGAGAAGATGTCGTATGTATACCTCGTTCTTGGGCTTCACGTAGAGCGCTTGCAGCACCTCGATCGCTGCTTCGTAAGTGTCGCACCCCGAGAAGAGCCTGTACACGCCGGGCGAGACATGATTCACGAGAGCGGCAAATTTGTCAGCTCCCTCCGCGATGATGGTCAGATAGTGTGAGAAGGAACAGAACCAATGTGACCATTTCATTTCTGCGTCAGCCGCGTTCGGGTCTGCGTCGAACCTCTCTGGTTTGTAGATCTTGTCCATCTTTGGTTGAGAGAGCCGAGAAAATTAAATGGAATAAATTGGAATGAGAGCGAGAGATGAACCTTCAGAGTTTAGGCTTTATTCCATTTGATTGGAGCCGCTTCTGTGGGCACACCGGGGAATACAGGTTCAGCTAGGAGTACATAAGCAGTAACGTATACATGTGCAGTTAACCATGGCAGACAATCCGCGTAAGCACGGAGTTCGATATAATCTCCATTCTCACCAGTCAATGAGCACCTTCAGTTAACGAGCATCAAGTGGACAGCCGATGTCAATAGCAATGCCCCGGGGACAATCACTCGTGCCGCAGAGACCTCCCCTTATACGCGAGACGCACAACATGCGATCCCGCGTCATGTCCCTCAATTCACGTTGATTCACCACAATAATAAATCTATCATGCACCCATTTGTGATATACGCTGATTTTGAATGTATCCTTAAAAAGATAAATACTGCTTCTCCTAATCCAAAAGAACCATATACAAATAAATATCAAAAACATATTCCTTGTGGTTTCTGTTATTATATCAAATCATCTGTTGGAGAAAAGTATAATAAACTTGAACAGTATAGTGGAAAAAATGCTTCACAAGAGTTTGTAAAACAATTAGAAAAGGATTGTATAAGACTAACTAAATTAATGAAAGAAACAAATGAACCGATGAAATTAACCATAGAAGAAAAATTAGAATTTAGAAAGAACAATATCTGTCATATTTGTGAGGAGGAAATTGAGGAGCCTAAAGTTCGGGATCATTGTCATCTTACTGGTAAATATAGAGGTCCCGCTCATTCCTGTTGTAATCTTAATTATAAATTACCTTCTTTTATTCCAGTCTTTCTTCACAACAGCGCCAACTATGATACACATCTATTTATAAATGAACTTTCAAAAACGCCAGGGAATATTTCTGCCATAACAAACACAAGTCAAAAGTATATTTCATTTACAAAAATGATACTCACAAAACCTATAACTCGTATTCGGTTTCTTGATTCTTACAAGTTTATGGGAACACCACTAGCCAACCTCGCATCAAATCTAAGCTCCACGGGCTCTTTTCCAAATCTTAATTCATTCTTTCCAAAAGAGGAAATTCTAACTAAAGAGGAAATTCAGATTAAAGAGAGAATTCAAAGTAAAGAGGAAATTCTAATTAATGAGGAAATTAATGAAGAAATTCTTACTGAAGATGAAATTCTAATTATACAGAAAATTCGAACAAAGAATGAAATCCTAACTAAAGAGGAAATTCTGATTATAGATGAAATTCTGATTAAAGAGGGAATTCTAACTAGAGAGGAAATTGAAACAAGGAATGAAATTCAAAGTAAAGAGAAAATTCTTACAAGTAAGGGAATTTATCCTTATGGTTATATGGATTCATTTATGAGATTTAAAGAAACACAACTTCCTTCAAAAGAAAGTTTCTATAATAACCTTTATGAAGAAGAGATAAGTGATAAGGAATATAAACACGCACAAGAAATTTGGAAAATATTTAAGATAAAGAACCTTGGAGAATATCATGATTTGTATCTAAAAACAGATGTTTTATTGTTACCTGATGTGTTTGAAGCTTTTAGATCACTCTGTCATAATAAAAATTGTTATGGATTAGATCCTGCCCACTATTTCACAGCTCCTGGTTTAGCTTGGAGTGCAATGTTGAAAATGACAAAACAAGATATAGATTTAATCAGTGATGTTGATATGCTTTTGATGATTGAGAAGTCCAAGAGAGGTGGAATATCACAAGTATGTTCAAAAAGATATGCTAAAGCAAATAATAAATATCTTCCAAATTATGATAGTGAAAAAGATAGTAATTATTTGATGTATTTTGATGCTAATAATTTGTATGGATGGGCAATGTCTCAATCTCTGCCTTATGGTAAATTAGAGTGGGTGGAAGAAAAGGATTATGAAAAGGCTTTGATGAATATTGTTAATTCTTCTCAAGAGGAATTGAATGACAAAGAAGAAGGTTATTATTTTGAAGTTGATTTGAAGTACCCGAGTGATCTTCATAATAAGCATAAAGACCTTCCTTTTGCATGTGAGAAAGAAACCCCAAAGAAAGAATGGTTCAGTGATTATCATAAAAGTTTTAATATTAAAGGCAAATCAACAGAAAAGTTATTAACAACATTCTATGATAAAGAGGGATATGTTTTGCATCAAAGGAACATGAGACAATATTTATCTGCTGGGTTGAGAGTAGCTAAAATTCATAGAGTTTTAAAATTTAAACAAAGTCCTTGGATGAAAAAGTATATTAAATTCAATACAGATATGAGAACAAATACAAAAGTAAAATTTGAAGGGGAATTCTATAAATTGATGAATAATGCTGTCTTTGGAAAGACAATGGAGAATGTTAGAAACAGGCAAAACATTACATTTGCAACATCTTGGAAAGAAGCTTCTAGATTGATAAATAAACCAAGTTTTGAGAGAGAAGAGGTTTTTTCAGAGAACTTTTCTGCTATTCATATGAAAAAGGAAAGTATTGTCATGGATAAACCAATTTATATTGGAACAGCAATTCTTGATTTATCAAAGATATTGATGTATGATTATTTGTATAATGATTTAAAGAAAGAGTATGGTGAAAATGTTTCATTGTTGTATATGGACACTGATAGTTTTATTCTAGATATAAAAACTGACGATGTTTATAAAGATATGAAGAAAAACATTGGAGTATATGATACAAGTAATTTTAGTAAGAAGAGTGAGTTATTTTCAAAAAAGAATGAAAAGGTTATTGGCAAGTTTAAGGATGAGTTGGGTGGAAAAGTAATGAGTGAGTTTATTGGATTGAGAGCAAAGGCATATGCTTATAAGTATGGTGATCAGATTGATAAAAGGTTAAAGGGAATAAAGAAATATGTAATAAAGAAATCAATAACTTTTAGAAATTATTATAATTGTTTGATGAATAAGAAAGAAGAATATAGGAAAATGAATACAATAAGAAGTTATAAACATAAGATATATAGTGAAGAAGTAAATAAAAAGGCATTAGGAGCCTTTGATGATAAGAGATTTATTTTAGATAATGGAATAGATTGTGTTCCATATGGATATTGTATGATAGAGTGTATAAAATAGATTGTGTTCCATATGGGTATTGTATGATAGAGTGAATAGAATAGATTGTGTTCCATATGGACACAAGTTTTAACGATGGGAAGATGGGTTAGGGTTTTTAAGGGCTACCGCCACATTTTTCACAATATATAAATGGTCGAACCAAGTATTAGTCAAACTAAAGAGTGGAGAAAATCTCAGTCTTGGTATATAAATGGAAAACATAATGAATGTGAAAAATATCAAATAAGTCTTATTGAAAAAATATCTAAAACAAAGGTAAATAAAACAAATATGCGAATCAATTTAAAAACCAATAAGTTAGAGGATGTAAAGAAAATAATAAATATGTTTGAATGGACTGAAAAATTTGATGGTTATCAATTGAACAATGGAAAAATAATTTACTACAATATCAAAATGATATGCAACTCAGGAGGTGGCCAGATGAGATCATTAAGAGAAGCTTATCATTTCGTAATGGCACAAAAGGGGTATCTTAAAAAATATAAAGATTCAAATGTTTTGTTTTTCAATATTTTAGATGGGGATTATTGTGCAAAGAAAATTAAACTATTGAAGGAATTTGAGAATGAACAAATGTTTATAGGTTCAATGAGTGAGCTAAACAATATACATCGGTTATTTGATAAAGAGTGCCCCGAGGCTTAGACGTTTCAGATATTTCTTTAGAATCACCTTTAACAAATCTTTATCTTGTTGTATGGGTTATTTGATAAAGAGTGCCCCAGGGCTTAGACGTTTCAGATATTTCTTTAGAATCACCTTTAACAAATCTTTATCTTGTTGTATGGGTTATTTGATAAAGAGTGCCCCAGGGCTTAGACGTTTCAGATATTTCTTTAGAATCACCTTTAACAAATCTTTATCTTGTTGTATGGGTTATTTGAATAGAAAGTCCCTAGGTTAAAAGGGGAGACAAATAAATATACCTTGGGCTAAAAAGGGGATTTATTTTTTTAGGGGAAAAAAAGAAAAATTTCATGGCTGAAAATCCTCCATTCATTTACATGGGGAAAAGTGAGCCAGAACCAGTATTCTTTCCCTACTGACATCTCCCTTACACACAGCGACCTTGCACACGCTGTCTCCCTCACACAAACCATACCACTCACACATGCGGGGGCACTCGCCCACGGTGTCTCATCCACACACGGCGTGCTGGGGAGCACGCCCTTCGGCACACTTGCCACCACACCACTCACACACGGGGTCGCTTCCACACACGGGGGCACACTCACACCTGGGGTCTCATCCACACACGGGCTCGCACTCACACCTGGGGTCTCATCCACACACGGGGTCTTTGTCACCCACCCGGTCGCTCTCACACACGCCCTTGCACCCGCGCTATGCGTGCGTTGCAGCACGCATTTCGCCACACTCGTGAACACACACCTCGACACCACACACACCGGGACAACCACACTGGGGATTCGTGTCCCCACAAGGGGCTCCGGGGCCTCTATACCCCCCAAGCTTTCCGTGCACCTGTCCACAGCACTCCTCCCCTCGACCTCGCTCGACACGACCGAACTCACCTGGTCGTGACTCGCCTCGAGGGGGCATACTCCCTCCCCTCGTTCCTGGAGGAGGCTATCCAACTGCTCGCACTGGGTCTCCACCCAGTCCGCCAGCTCACCCCCATTGTCCTCCACTACGTGTGTGTGTGTGTGTGTGTGTGTGTGTGTGTGTGTGTGTGTGTGTGTGTGTGTGTGTGTGTGTGTGTGTGTGTGTGTGTGTGTGCGCGTGCGCGTGCGCGTCTCTAACCCCGTCTTTTGTTCCCATCTCCCGTGTCTCTGCCAACTCAGTCACCTCTTCCCTTGTTATCTCCCTTGTCTCAACTATTATTTCTTTCCTCCTTTCCGTCGTCTTTTTCCGTCTTTCCTCCGTCTTTCCGTCTCCTTTCCATCGTCCGTCGTCTTTCCGTCTTTCCTCCTTTCCGTCGTCTCACACGTTTCGGTCTCCCCATTTATTTTTTTCCTCTCGGTCACCGTCACGACCCTCGCCCAACACGTCTCCCGAATTACTTTGACACCCGCCCCCACTGTGGGCCTGACAGCCGTTGCACCCCCTCCCAGCTCGTTCGCTCCCACACGTGGCGTCGCCATTTTGAGCTCCCCGGTTATTGCCTTCATGCCCGCCTGCAGGCTTCGGCCCATGTTCTGCGTCTCACCCCGCAGTTCTTTCATTTCTTCCTTCATTCCTTGCGCTTTTGTTTCCATATTCGTTTTCATTTCGTTCATTTGCTTGTTCATGCCTTTTATTTCGTTTTTCATTTGTTGCGTATTCGTATCCATTTTTGTTTTCACTTCGTTCATTTTGCTGTTTATGTTCGCATTCATTTGTTGCGCATCCGTATTCATCTTTGCCAGCATGGCGAATAGCTGGGCCATGTCGGGCGCACTCGGCTGAGCCGATTCGGCGAGGATCGGGGGGTTTTGGCGGAGAGGGGGGGGGAGGTGTCATACACCGCAGCCACCGCTGCACCGATTTTGGGCTCTGGGTTCAGTTGGGGGAGTTCGTGTTCCTGCACAACCAACATTTCCTGCACAGGGATTTCATCCTGGACCATGGATTCTACACATTCTAAATCCATTTCTAATACCCCCGGCTCCTGCTTGCCTTGAAACTCCATCTTATTTCTCGTAAGGGGTTAATTTAACTCGCTCGTAATTTGGAGAGAATCGGGGGTCGCTCCTGTCACCCATGGACCGATTCCCATGAATTTAGCTGGAGACAGGAGAGCCCGTTTTCCCGCTCTCCGACACCAGTGCTGCGAGGAGGGGGATGGGTTTGTATCCAACTTCTGACACCAGTGTTGCGAATTCGCGCCCGCCGGCGTGCGAACGGCCACGTTACTCGAATCGCGGCACGTCGCCCACCGGACGGACAATTCTGTCGTGACCCTCTCGGACTAACGCCGGGACATAGTCACGGGTGGGCCTTTCGGCCTCACCACGATCGTACCAATCGGCCCCCCACGTGGGATAGGGTTGTTCGCCAAATTCGACCTACCTAAGTACCCACGCGGAGGGTAGACCGGGCGATCGCACCTCGCTGCAGGTCGACTCCGGACACGGGCCACTTAAGCGACCCGTTCCGTACTATCGGGATAACCGAGCGGTGTTATCGTCGGCCTCGACGGTTCCGATTAATTATCGGGCGTATTAAGCCCACTACCAACCCTTTACGTGAAGCAAGATGGAGATTCAATTGAAGAAAAGACGAAGCGAAACGGGAAAAACAGTTCAACATAAGGCACATTTATTCCGCGGCACACGGAGAGCACACATATACAATTACAACAATTATGCACCTACAGCAAATGCTACAAAAGAAACACAACAATGCAGATCTACTACCGACTACGTAAGCACATGGCAACACTTACACAGTTTTACTTTACAGACGGCGCCAACAACACATTTACTCAAAAGCAAAAGAAAAGGGCCACCCTCAAAGACAAGGGGGCAGACGGGGCCTGTGGGCCGTGAGACCTGGTGGATCCGACCCGTGTCTTTGAGATGAGCCGCAAATGTGGCGGCGCGGCGGTGCCCCGATTCCGCGCTCCTTCGCGGGTGGTTGGCACTGCTTGGAGTGGGGTGGGAACGGGGCCCCCCCTTTTCGCACTATCTCAGCGCGGGGGGGGGGGAGGGGGAATTGTTGATGCTCTGGGGAAAGAGGATAGCTGGCTTACTTGGGTCCCGCGACGAGCGACTCCACTGCGAGCTCATCGCCAACTGCCGTCTTCCTTGCCTCGGACCTGAGCTATCCGGTCTCCTCCGCAATTCTCCTCAGCCGACTGCAGAAAACCACCTGTATGCCCTCGCCTCCCGACTCACTCCGCGCTCCAACCCGACTCGACCGTGCTCCAAGCTCCAGGCTTCCCCTCTCTGCAGCTCCCCGACAGACTCCGAACCCCGACAGACTGCGAGCTCCACTCGGCTCTCCGACCTCTCCAGACTGACTCTTCCGAAACTCACTGCCGCTGCCACACTCTGCCGCTGCCACACTCTGCTCTCCAAAACTGACTTGACTGAGCCCGACTCGACCCTGCGCTCGGCACTTTATAGGCCTGCAGGAGAACCCATATGCAAATTTCTGGATCAGAACGAGCTCGGGGGTGGAGCCACGGTCACCCATTGGATGGAGAAAAAGGGGCGTGAGTCTCCCCTGATCCTCGAATTTGCATATATCGATTCTACACCGATGCGCCTGGAGGCGGGGCCAAACCGCCCCACGCTTGCTGATTGGACGGATCAGAAGTGGGCGTGTATCATTCCTGATCCGAATTCTCCTCGGAAAGGCCGCACTTTGCACCCGCGGCTCGGCGCGCGTCCCGCACGAGGCCAGGACAGCCTGACGCTCGGTGCCCACAAGCGTTGCGGGAATGGCCGCAGAAGGAGGAGAGGTGAAGGTGGTGGAGGGTTTATTGTGGTGGTTTATAGCCATGGCGACGTTTGGAATGGCAGTGATGCGATGTTTGCGGGAGCGAGTTGTGAAGGTAAAGGTCGTGGCTGTTGGCGTTGTTGTTGTTGTTGTGAAGCGGCGTTGTGGTTGGTGGTTGTTATGTGATGGCGGTTGAGATGTGGTTGGTTCAAAATGAAGATAGAACAGAAAAACGACTATCTCATAGCGTCGCAGCCCGAATGAATCACATTTATTCCCTCTAAACAACGGGTTTGGGCCTAACTACACATGTACTTACAGAGATATCTCACCTACGGGACCTGAATGGTGGTTTGCGAATTTCCTCAACCGCAACAATATAAATGGTCAAACCAAGTATTAATCAAACTAAAGAATGGAGAAAATCTCAGTCTTGGTATATAAATGGAAAACATAATGAATGTGAAAAATATCAAATGTCTGATTGAAAAAATAACTTCAACAAAAGTAAATAAAACAAATAAGCGAATCAATTTAAAAACTCGTAAGTTCGAGGATGTAAAGAAAAAAAAATATCCTTGAATGGACTGAAAACTTTGACGGTTATCAATTGAACAATGAAAAAACAATTTACTATAATCTCAAAATGATATGTGGCTCAGGAGGTGGTCAAACAAGAGCATTAAGAGAAGTTTATCATTTCGTAATGGCACAAAAGGGGTATCTTAAAAAATATAAAGATTCAAATGTTTTGTTTTTAAATATTTTAGATGGGGATTATTGTGCAAAGAAAATTAAACGATTGAAGGAATTTGAGAATGAACAAATCTTTGTAGGTTCAATGAGTGAGCTAAACAATATGCATTGGTTATTTGAAAAAGAGTGTCCCGAGGCTTAGACGTTTTAGATATTTCTTTAGAATCACCTTTAACAAATCACATTACTACTTTACTACTTGAACAAATCTTTATCTTATTGCATTGGTTATTTGAAAAAAAGTGTGCCGAGGTTAAAAGGGGAGACAAATAAATATACCTTGGGATAAAAAGGGGGTTTACTTTTTAGGGTAAAAAAAATTAATCGCTGAAAATCCCCCATTCATTTACATGGGGAAAAGTGAGCCAGAATCAGTATATTCACCCTACTCACACGTTTTCGCTTCAGATTCGTGATTTAGAACAAAAGATTGAGTCAGACAACGCTTTTGTTTTGTGAAAGATGCTTATTTTAGGCTAATTTGAGCATTTTTGCATTTATAAGTTTTTTTCTGTGACATGTATCGTTTTGCGAAGTTGAAGCTCAAATAAACACTATTTTAAGAAGTCACGCGTTTTCGCTTCAGATGGTTGATTTAGAACAAAACGTTGAGTCAGACAACGCTTTTGTTTTGTGAAAGATGCTTGTTTTAGGCTAATTTGAGCATTTTGCGTTTATAAGTTTTTTCTGTGACATGTATCGGTTTGCGAAGTTGAAGTTAAAATACACACTATTTCAAGAAAATCACGCGTTTCCGCTTCAGATTGGTGATTTAGAACAAACAGTTGAGTCAGACAATGCTTTTGTTTTGTGAAAGACGCTTGATTTGGGCTAAGTTGAACATTTTTGTGTTTATAAGTTTTTTCTGTGACATTTATCTTTTTGCGAAGTTGAAGCTAAAATACAGAATATTTGAAGAAAATCACGAGTTTTCGCTTCAGAGTTGTGATTTAGAAAAACAACCTCAAATGAGCTGAGATCCTCGTCGTCTTCATGATGACGTCATAAAAACGAATATGACGTCATTGTGATGTATAAAGTTTGCGATAAATTATCCGTGCTAATGCCCGGCTTGATTCCCGGAAACAAAATTCAAGCAGCTTGCCTAGTTTCGGAGATAATGGTATAGGCGATTTCCATTAGCGGCGATATTATGACGTCAACTTTTTTTCTTGGAAGAATTTCCAAAATCGGAGCTGGTTACTGCCTGCGCGTGGGCTTTCTGCATATACATGGCAAGTTTCACGAAGATCCGATGAAAACTCTGGGTTGTGAAACAAAACATCAAAAAATAGGAATGACGTCATAAAAATTGATATGACGTCATAGTGATGTATCATATGTGCGTTAATTTATCTCTGCGAATGCCCTGTTCGATTCCCACAACCAGAATTCAAAAAGCTTGCCTAGTTTCGGGGATAATTTATTTGGCCATTTCCATTAGCAGAGATATTTTGACGTCATAACTTTTTTCCTGGGAGGAATTTTCAAAATCGGAGATGGTTACTCTCTGTGCAGGGTATTTTTACATATATATGCCAAGTTTCAGGAAGTTTCGTGGGAAAACTGTGGGCTGTGAAACAAAAAAGTCCACAAGAAAAAGATGAAGAACAACAACGTGAGTAAGACTTAGAGATCCTCCACGAGGATCGAAAAAAGTTGAGTCAGACAACGCTTTTGTTTTGTGAAAGACGCTTGTTTTAGGCTAATTTGAGCATTTTTGCGTTTGTAAGTTTTTTTCTGTGAAATGTATCGTTTGGTGAAGTTGAAGCTAAAATACAGACTATTTCAAGAAAATCAAGCGTTTTCCCTTCAGAGTTGTGATTTATAACAAAAAGTTGAGTCAGACAACGCTTTTGTTTTGTGAAAGGCGCTTATTTTAGGCTTATTTGAGCATTTTTGCGTTTATAAGTATTTTCTGTGAAATGTATTGTTTTGAGAAGTTGAAGCTAAAATAAACACCATTTCAAGTGCTGTTCACTCCTGATTGGACAGGGATCAAGTTTGTTGATGCGTTCTTTGCTCCTGATTGTGCAGGGATCTTTTATGTTGACGCGCCGTGAAAACCCCAACTGAACAGCAAGGGGTGCCTGGTAAAGTGCTAGTTCAGTGGAGGATTTGTGAATGGGAATGCGCTGTTCGCTTCAACTGAACAGCAAGGGGAGCGTGGTAAAGAACTAGTTCAGTGGAGGAGTTGTGAATGGGAATGGCAGGGTGGTTGGTTTGTCGGATCTAAGGATTTAAAGACCTGACTATTAAACAACTTCGCAGCGCACGTACACTTAATTACCCATTAAACAAGGAATGGGACCCTAACTGGCGACACATACTTACCGATATAACTGATCTATCAGGACTCTGGCTGTTGTGTGCAATGGGTTCCAGATACGTAACACTACCCCTCCCCTTTTTCCAGACTCGTCCCGAGTCGTCAAATTTGCGTGTGACCAGCATGTGTAAGTTTTCCCATTGTACGTTTTATCTACGGATCCCTGAGTGCGACATTTTTTCATGCATGTCCCAAAAATAAATAACCTAGTGCGTTGCGTAACTCAACTATCAGACTCACATGGACAACTTATATACATTGCCAGCGCTAAGACAGACACACAGGTGGGTTGCAAAACTTATTTACATTTTCTAATATTTACACTAACCATGGCCCAGGACCAGTTATCTGTGGGGAAAAAGGCACAGCAAAGTTAACAGTTTGTGTGGATGAGTGCTCAGCAGCTTGAAGGTCAGATGTCTTCACGGTCAGACCCCCCCCCCTTCAAAAGGTCCCCCCTTTTTTTTGTCTTACTGAACCTTCTTTTTTTTCGTTTCTTCCTTCATACCTCAGCTGCTGGAGGCAACTCACCCTAACACGGCAGGCCATCCCACAGGCCATTTGAAGTGGCCTTTAAGCAAGAACCGGGAGGTAGCTGGCTGCTCAATGCAGTCCCTGGCTCCTCATGAATGAACTGGAGATGGACTGGATGCAAAACACAGCGTGATGAATGATGGTGCTGCCTGCAGGGCAGTCCTTGCAAAACACTGGAGATGGTCCTGGTGCACATGGTTAGATGGTGACATGGGGGCAATGCCACAAGGGCAGCAGGCATTGGGTCAAGGTAAACGCAGGCAACAAAGGCATGGCAAGGCAAGTGCGGACCAGCAACTGCAGCACAACAGGCCAGCATATGAAGCTGGCCGGCCTCTGGGATGGTCCCGTGAGGTTCTAGAGGGAGTGCGGTGGTGCCGGCCGCTCCAGAAACGGGCTCGGACCTACCCTACTGTCTCCCCCCCAACCTAACGCCTTTGCCTGTCTTTGTCAATACCCACTCCCTTCGTTTGCAACAAGAAAACAACCAAATTTAGCCCCTTTTTATTCATGTTATTTTATTTTTATAATTACTTGTCCCTAACCCTCCTCTTCGTATTTGTCTGGCTAACCTATCCTGTTCATCTACTCCCAACCCCGAAGTTCCTTTTTTGGAGGGGACTAAGGGAGAGACTAGCATCCTGTCTCGAGGCCCAATGAAGCCCCAGAATAGCCTCCCACATAATTCAACCATCTTACCTAGGTGGGCCCAGCGGCCTCCAGAGAGCGAAGGGATGGATGGTGTGAAGGGGTACATTTCCTAACTATCCAAGCATTTATTAACTTTAAACGACCCCGGGGCTTTTCCATATGCCTGGGTCTTTAAACTATCGATTCCCGTCGCCTGTGTTGGTGTCCATTATTAATTTGGGCCCTGCCCACAAATTTTCACTCGTGCACTTGCACAATTTCATGGCTGGGCAGCGGGGCTCACTTGGCAGGGATTTCCCTCCTTCCAGACTCTAACTACGGCACCCCCGGGCCCTGAGGCTGTCTCCGAGCCTTCCTGCTCCCTCAACGCTGGGGGTTGCCCTTCCTGGAATTGCCCCCCTCCGATGTTCACGTGGCATTTTGGTGCTCCAGGTCCTGTTCCGTGGGTCGCCATGCCCACTTCACTATCCCGGTCACTTGGACCCTTGGCCTACTCAGGCCGGCTTGTCCGGTGCCCGGGGTGCCCTCTACTCAATACTCACCTTTCAACAGCCAAGCTCCCAGCCGGTCAATGGACTCTTCCACCCCTCCAAATCGGTTTCGTGCCTTCATACACCACCAACACAGAACGACCTCCTTTTGGTAAATTTAACGAACCCACTAACTAACATTACACTGACCCCAGGGTCCCTTGGTTGGGATTCACTCCTCCCCCCAATCATTCATTTGCACCATGCATTCCACATTCACTCCATTCACACACTTGGGCCCGCTATCCCACATTCACTCATTGTAGATTTCTCCGTTTTCAAATCATTCCAACAATCACACTCTGCCATTCTGCTAACTAAATTCCCCTAACTAACTCATGCTCCCCGTCATCCCTTACATCAATGCACATTCCTTTTAATTCTACATAGCTAATCTACGTCCCCATTACACATTCCATGTCTGTCCATGTCTCCCGAAATACATTTTCCATTCTAAATCTAACCTAACATTCCCTCAAACTCGATCCACGGGCTCCATGAGGAACTG
>NC_140965.1:0-7500 GCF_056783735.1 Eptatretus burgeri
TCATTTACTGATTTTTTCAAAATTTGTGAGTCTCCAAGGTAGGACCCATATTTCGAACCATCTTGGCAGAACCCTTTTCCTGAGTCTCCAAGGTAGTTATTTAAACCATCAAGGCAGAACTCATTTACTGATTTTTTCAAAATTTGTGAGTCTCCAAGGTAGGCCCCATATTTAGAACCATCTTGGCAGAACCCTTTTCCTGAGTCTCCAAGGTAGTTATTTAAACCATCAAGGCAGAACTCATTTCTTGATTTTTTTCAAAATTTGTGAGTCTCCAAGGTAAAACTTGTATTCTGGCTCATCAAGGTATAACTTGTTCAGTGGGTATTGTCTTGATAACTCACAATGAGTACTATTGCTGTAAAACTCTTTTTCAGGATTTTGCTGGTCTCCAAGGTATAACTCTTTGGTTGGGTCATCAAGGACGAACTCGTTCTGTGGGTCTTGGTCGCTCATAAGGTCTTCAACCAAGCCAACAATTTCGCCCCAAGTTGTAGCAAAAGCAGTATTTTCATTTCGTATTTCAGACACAATTTCCTGTGAGAGAAAATAATAATGTATTAATTAAGTTATTTAATTATTAAATGAGTATGCTTCAATCAAAGTTTGAAAATAGGAAAATAAAAAATCTTACCTCAATAGATAAGAGGTTTGAATCCAGTTCATCAACTTGAAGGTTTAGTTCCATACAAGACAGAGAGTTCCAAGGAACACCAAAGTCATCCCACTCAAGGTCTTGGTCGCTCATAAGGTCTTCAACCAAGCCAACAATTTCCCCCAAGTTGTAGCAAAAGCAGTATTTTCATTTCGTATTTCAGACACAATTTCCTGTGAGAGAAAATAATAATGTATTAATTAAGTTATTTAATTATTAAATGAGTATGCTTCAATCAAAGTTTGAAAATAGGAAAATAAAAAATCTTACCTCAATAGATAAGAGGTTTGAATCCAGTTCATCAACTTGAAGGTTTAGTTCCATAGAAGACAGAGAGTTCGAGACAAGCACACAAAACACCATTGCCAGCAAAAACAAATGTTTAAAATGGAGCCTGGGTTTGAAGCTTTTATAGAGAAAGACTGGTGGGTGTGGTTTCCTTTGGAAATTCCCTGGGCAAGCCTAGGCAAGCCTTCATTGGGAAATTTTTCAAAACCATAACATCCTGTAATTTTCTAGTGATTTCTTTGTGAGTCAGAGATGAACTGGAAATGATGTAAGAGTGGGCGGGGCTTAGCAAAAGTAGGCGGAGCTTAGGAAAAGTGGGCGTGGCTTAGAAAAAATACCTTATGAAAAGTGGGCGGAGCTTAGCAAAAGTGGGCGGGGCTTAGGAAAAGTGGGCGTGGCTTAGAAAAAAATACCTCATGAAAAGTGGGCGGAGCTTAGCAAAAGTGGGCGGGGCTTAGGAAAAGTGGGCGTGGCTTAGAAAAATACCTTATGAAAAGTGGGCGGAGCTTAGCAAAAGTGGGCGGGGCTTAGCAAAAGTGGGCGGGGCTTAGCAAAAGTGGGCGGGGCTTAAAGAAAAGTGGGCGGGGCTTATTGAATACCTTGTGGAAAGTGGGCGGGGCTTAACAAAAGTGGGCGGGGCTTAAAGAAAAGTGGGCGGGGCTTAACAAAAAATAACCTGTGGCTCAGGAGGTGGTCAAACAAGAGCATTAAGAGAAGTTTATCATTTCGTAATGGCACAAATGGGGTATCTTAAAAAATATAAAGATTCAAATGTTTTGTTTGTCAATATTTTAGATGGGGATTATTGTGCAAAGAAAATTAAACTATTGAAGGAATTTGAGAATGAACAAATCTTTATAGGTTCAATGAGTGAGCTGTTCAACCCCCAGGTGTTCAATTCAATGAGGTTCAACCTCCAAGTTAAAAGGGGAGACAAATAAATATACCTTGGGATAAAAAGGGGGTTTATTTTTAGGGAAAAAAATATGAATCGCTGAAAATCCCCCATTCATTTACATGGGGAAAAGTGAGCCAGAATCAGTATTCTTACCCTACTGACGAGGAACACGTGCAGCTGCATGACGTCACGGGCAGGTGCAAAGTGCGCGAGTTGCCGCGCTGGTGCTGCGCATGTAAAGAAAAAATAAAAAATAAAAAAAAAGCAAGCCTCACTTTCGGGTGCACAGGATTCCTGGGCAAGGGGTGGAAGACCCCCTTGACCTGGGCACAGGATGGAAACGAGTTAGGGGGAAGGGTTAACTTAGTTAGACCGACTCCATGGGGCAGGGGTAAGTCCTCATGGAGTCCGTGGAATGGATTAGTTAGAGGGATTTAGATGAGCTTTAGGTGGGGAAATAAAAGTTATTAATGGGATTATTTGGAGACAGTGACAGACTTGTGGATGTGTAGCGGGGACGTAGCTTAGCTACGTAGTGTTAAATGGAACGTGCTATAGTTTAAGGGACGACGTGGGAGCACGAGTTAGTTAGGGGAGGTAGTTAGAAGGATGGCAGAGTTCAGTGGTGTGTGTGTTGAAGCATGTGCTTGGTGAGTGAGTGAGGCCAGCGGGTCTGTGTGAGTGGAGCGAATGGGGAATGCATGGTGCGATGAGTGATTGGGGGGAGGAGTGACTCCCGCCCAAGGGACCCCCGGGGTCAGTGTAGAGTGAGTTAGCTGGGTTAGTCAAATTAACAAAAATGGAGGTCGTTTTGCTGTTGGTGGGAGTGTAGGCTCGAAACCCGTTTGGAGGGGTGCAGGAGCCCTGTTGACGGGCTGGGAGCGTGGCTGCGAAAAGTGAGTATCGCTGAGTGGGTACCCCGGGCACCAGGCTAGTCGGCCGTGGTAGGCCAAGGGCCCATGGGGGGCCGGGATAGCGTAGTGGGCACGGGTGCGCCTGCTTGGTGCGGGGGCCCGGGGCGCCATTAGCCGCGTGGGCAGTGTTGTGGGCACGGGTGACCCTCGGAAAGGGGCCTGGGAAGCCAGCCTGCCACGTGTGCGTTTCAGGGGAGGTGCCATGGGGGGCACTCCCCGGTGTTAGGGAGCTGGTAGGCTCGGAGGCAGTGTAGTGCCCGGGGGGTGCCATCGTCGGAGATTCGGCAGAGGGTCGTGCCTGCCAAAGGGGGCCACGTGTCCCAGCCATGAGACCGTGTGAGGGCACGGAGAGAAAATTGGGGGGCGAGGCCCGAAATTGTGAGGACACCAACACAGGCGACGGGAACCTGGGTTGTTAGAACCAATATTTTAAGCGAGAGGCGCTTGTTGAAAGCCCCGGGGTAGTTTAACAGTTAAATGGATAGGGTAGATTAGGAAGTGTACCCCTCCGCACCATCCATCCCCTCGCTCTCGTTGTGGGCCGCTGGACCCACTTTGTGTTATAGATCGCTGAACTCTGGGGAAGCCATCCTGAGGCTTCGTTGGGCCTCGACACAGGACGTTAGCTCTCCCTTATTCCCCTCCGGGAAGGGAACGTAGGGGTGGGGAGTAGGCTAGGTGACAGGATAGGTTAGCCGAACAAGGACAGTAAAGGGGGTGAGGGGACGATTTATAGTGGGGAAGTAAAAATAAAAAAGTAAGTTGGGGCTAAATTGGGGTTTGACAAATTAAGGGAGTGGGTATGTACAGTGACAGGCAAAGGCGATAGGTGGGAGGGAGACAGGTAGGTCGGTCCGAGCCCGCCTTCCGAGTGGCCAGCACCACCGCACTCCCTCCACCAACCTCCACTGAACGGCAAAAGCTGGCCAGCTTCATCTGCTGGCTGTGTTGCTGCAAGGCCTGTGCCGGCCCACTTCATCTGCCATCGGCTGGCCGTGTTTTGCTTCAAGGCCTGTGCCGGCCACTTCATCTGCTGGCTGTTTTTCTTCAAGGCCTGTGCCGGCCAGTTCATCTGCCGGCTGTGTTTGCCTGCAGCGGCCTTCTTCTGCGGGCTGTGTTTGCCTGCTGCCTTTGCCATGCCATGCCCACTGCCCCTGCTCACCAGCCCCCGTTCAATTTTTGCTTTGCCCCCCCCCCTGTTCATTGCCATGTGCGCCAGGATCAGAAAGCAACAGTTTGCAAGCTGTGAGAACTGCCCTGTTGGCAGCTACAACACGGGCCTGCAGTGGCGGCCCGTGCACCGTGTTTGCGTCCAACCATTCATCCATCCATTTGTTGTGTTCATTGCGTGTTCCACTTGAGCTGGCACGGAGACTACGTTTGTGCAGCCCATGCACCGTTGTGGTTCACTGCGTTCATTTCAAAAGGGAAGGCCTTGGACTGCGTGTGAGCAGCCCGCCACGTTCCCTGTCACCTGCATTGTTTGAGCCAGAGACTGCATGCGAGCAGCCTGGCTCCCTGTTAACTGCTTTCCTTTTGCAGAGTTCATTGATCCTGGGCCATGGTTTAGTGTAAAATTTGTAAGTTAAGGTTAAGATGTACTGTAAATATGAGTGCGCCCCCGGCATGTCTGTCTTAGCGCCGGCAATTTTATTTAAGTCGTCCGTGTGAGTGAGTTTGTTTAGGTAGTTACTCAGCCCTCAGGTTATTTATTTTGGGGACACGAATACCATGAATGTCGCACTCAGGGATCCGTCGGTAAAATGTACTAGGGGAAAACTACACATGAATGCACACGAAAATTTGACGACTCGGGACGAGTCTGTAAAAAGGGGAGGGGGTCGTGTTGTGGTTGACGAAATTCACAAACCACCATTCAGGTCCCTTAGGTGAGATATCTTAGGTGAGGTAAGTATATGTGTAGTTAGGCCCAAACCCGTTGTCTAGAGGGAATAAATGTCATTCAGACGGGCTGCGACTCTTCAGGATAGCCGTTTTTCTTTTACTATCTTTATTTTGGACCAGCCGCCATTATTACCACCACCAACCACGTCTCAACAGCCATCACAATAACAACCACCAACCACAACGCCGCTTCACAATAACAACCACCAACCACAACGCCGCTTCACAACAACAACCACCAACCACAACGCCGCTTCACCACAACCGCCACGACCTTTACCGTCACAACTCGCCACCATCTCATCCACAACATCTCGCGCCACTCGTGGGCGCCGATGCTGGACTCGTGCGGGGCGCGCACCAAGCAGCGTGTTAAAAAACATCACGACTTTCCGCAGAAAACGGATCAAAAACGACTCACGCCCACTTTTGTTCCGTCCAATCGGTGAGCGAGGGGCGATTTGGCCCCGCCTCCAGGGCGTTGGAGGGCGGTCGCTATATGCAAATTCATGGATCAAAAAGCATTCACGCCCACTTTTCCTCGGGCCAATGGGGAGCCAGGTGAAGGGTCGGAGGCAGAGGGTCAAGGGTAAAAAGAGCGAAGCCACGGGGCTTATAAAAACGGCTGCGTTCGTCAGTCAAGTTCAGTTCAGTTGGAAGTTGAGTTCAAGTGTGCGGAGTTCAAGAGAGTCGTCGGTGGAGCTGGAAAGAAGGGGTACTAGTCAGAGTGAAGAGGACGGAGCTGTGGAGAGGTGACGGCGGCGAAGGCGGACGAGGGGGTGCTCGCGTCGGTGCCGGGAGCTGCACAGGGAGAGGCCAGCAACGCGACCGAGGTGGAGGAGGAGACGCTCGCCCCGGGACCCGAGACAGGGTGAAATCCTCCTTCCCCCGAGCATCAGCAACCCCCTCCTGGTTCCCCCCGCGCTGAGATAGTGCGACCAAGGGGGCCCCTTTCCCACCCCCTGCCAGACACTGTCCGCGAGGCCCGCGGAGTTGAGGCACCACCGCCGCTCCGCGTCTCATCATCAGACGGGTAGGCCCGACACGGTCTCGGCCCTAGGCCCGCCTCATCCTGGAGGGTGGTTCTCTTTTCTTTTGCTTTGGGAATATGTGTTGTCGGCACCGTCTGTGAAGTAAAATTGTATAAGTGTTGCCGTGTGCCCGGTAGTCGGTTAGATCTGCATTGTTGCATTTGCTTTTTGTGTAATATTGCATTGTCTTCTTCTTTTACATGTGCTTTTGGTGGAATTGTATATGTGTGCTTTCCGTTCATCGCGGAATAAATGTGCTTATTGTTGAACTGTTTTCCCGCTTCGCTTCGTCTTTTCTTTCATTGAATCTCCATCTTGCTTCACGTAAAGGGTTGGTCGTGGGCTAAAACGCCCGATAATTAATCGAACCGTCGAGGCCGACGAATAACACCGCTCGGTTATCCCGATAGTACGGAGCGGGTCGCTTAAAGTGGCCCGTGTCCGAAGTCGACCTGCGGCGAGGTGCGATCGCCCGGTCTACCCTCCGTGTGGGTACTTAGGTAGGTCGAATTTGGCGAGCAACCCTATCCCACGCGGGGGCCGATTGGCACGATCGTGGTGAGACCGAAAGGTCCACCCGTGACTGGTTCCCGGCGTTAGTCCAAGAGGGTCACGACTGGATTGTCCGTCCGGTGGGCGACGTGCCACGATTCGAGTTACGTGGCCGTCCGCACGCCGGCGGGTGCGAATCCGCAACAATATATATATATATATATATATATATATATATATATATATATATATACATATACATATATACTGTATGTGTATATGTTTATGTGCATATATATGTATATGTATGTGTATATGTTTATGTGTGTGTACATATATATATATATATATATATATATATATATATATATATGTATATATCTGTGTGTGTATATGTGCATGTGTGTGTATATATTGTTACAGTTCTCGGAACCGTATGCCTACGACATACAGTTGTCCCAAGTCAGTTATTTCATTAATATACGTGTAGTTAGGTCCCCACCTTTTGTCTCGTGGGAAGACAAGAGAGTGTGTTGCGATGGGCTATCGTTAGGATTAATAAATCATTTTTCCCCTTTTATTTGATCCACGGTACCTTCATCTCTCTTGCTACCGTCGTCTCGTCTCCTGAGCCCAAATCCCGATGAGCTCTTTGGGCTGGACAAGCGCTTCCACAGTCTACCCGCTGTCTCCCGAGTCTCGTTTTCTGAGGCAGAATCCCGAGGATGGTTACAGTAGCTGAGCCACCATTCACCTTCCTAAACCCAGACACGGTGGTGTGGGCAGGCCTTACCAGTGTCTGGCCGAAACCCCGCCCAGAAAGGTGGACCACATGAAGGCCCGGTCCAAACGGGACGGACAATGACGTCGGCTTTGCCATGGCTCCACCCCGAACTCCGTGATCTATTAAGCACGGGACAATCCTCAGAGTTGTTGGAGTTGGATGCGAGGGGTTTTTTTTGAGTGAGAAAGAAAGAAGGTTGTTGTGGATTTGAAAGGTCGAAGTGGTTGGTTTTGAAAGGGAGAAATCGGGGTTGGTTGGTTGCGAAGGTGTGCCCGCTGCTTGGTTCTGCCCATGTCTCGCCTCGACAGCCCGACGTCGGTTCCCGTCCGCACGGCCTCGACCAAGCCTCTGTCTGGTCCTGCTACTGCTTATCCCCACCTTGGACTCCGCTCTTCTTCTTTCGAGCTCCTTCGCGGACACCATCTCCACACGTGTGGCTGTGGACCAACTACACAACCTTTGTAGGGTGCCGCACCACGGAGCATCCCTTTTACAAGAATGCTCAGGTACCCTAAACTGTGACCTCAACTCCC
>NC_140965.1:12500-20000 GCF_056783735.1 Eptatretus burgeri
GACAATTCTGCACAAAAAGCAAATGTAAAAGTGACACTACAATTCTGCACAAAAAGCAAATGTAAAAGTGACACGACAATTCTGCACAAAAAGCAAATGTAAAAGAGAAACACAATGCAGATCTACTACCGACTACCGAGCACACGGCAACACTTATACAGTTTTACTTCACAGACGGCGCCGACAACATATATACTCAAAGCAAAAGAAAAAGGGACCACCCTCAACGATGAGGGGGGCAGACGGGCCTGGGGCCGAGACCGCGTCGAGCCGACCCGTCTGGTGATGAGCCGCAAGATGGCGGCGGCGCCCCGACTCCGTGGGCCTCGCTGGCACTGCCTGGAAATGGGGTGGGAACGGGGCGCCCTTCTCACACTATCTCAGCGCGGGCGGAAACAGGAGGGGGTTGTTGATGCTCGGGGGAATGAGGATATCTCGCTGGCTCGGGTTCCGCGACGAGCGTCTCCACCGCGACCTCGGTCGCGTTACCGGCCTCCCCTCTCCGCAGCTCCCCGACTCTGACACGAGCGCCCTCTCGACTGCCTTCGCCGCCGCCACCTCTCCAACTCTCCCACTCTCCTCAACTCCGTCCAACTGCTTTCTCTGACTCTTCTCTTCTCAACTCTCCTTGACTGACTCAACTCCACTTTTCGGCGAGCGAACGCGGCCCTTTATAGCCCCCGGGGCTTCGCTCCTTCACCTTCGACCCTTTACCTCTGGCTGGCTCCCCATTGGACAGAGGAAAAGTGGGCGTGAATGATTTTTGATCCGCGAATCTGCATATTGCGATTATACTCCGACGCACCTGGAGGCGGGGCCAAATCGCCCCACGCTCGCTGATAGGACGGAACAGAAGTGGGCGTGAATCGTTTTTGATCCGATTTCTTCGGAAAGGCTGGTGTTTTTGCACCCGCTGCTCGGTGCGCTCCCTGCACGAGTCCAGGATCGGCGCCCACAAGCGGCGCGGGAATGGCGGTGATGCGATGGTTGCGAGAGCGAGATGTGACGGCAAGGGTCGTGGCTGTTGTTGTGAAGCGGGGTTGCGGTTGGTGGTTGTTGTGTGATGGCTGTTGAGACGTGGTTGGTGGTGGTTGTGGTGGTTGTAATGGCGGCTGGTCCAAAATAAAGAGAGTAAAAGAAAAACGGCTATCCTGAAGGGTCGCAGCCCGAATGAATGACATTTATTCTCTCTAAACAACGGGTCTGGGTCTAACTACACATATACTTAGAGATATCTCACCTAAGGGACCTGAATGGTGGTTTGCGAATTTCGTCAACCACAACAATATATATATATATATATATATATATATATATATATATATATATATATATATATATATATATATATATATATATATATATATATATATCTCTTCTTCTTCTTTCGGCTGCTCCCTTTAAGGGTCGCCACAGCGGATCATCCGCATGATCCGCATAGTGATTTGGCACATGTTTTACGCCGGATGCCCTTCCTGACGCAACCCTGGTCGCCTCTTACGAAACACAGGGATATGGTACACCTATTTTAACCGGGGTATACACCGGCCCAGTATACTGGTACTCATTTCGCCGACCTCGGAAGGATGACAGGCTGAGTCAAGCCCCTGGTGTATTAATTCAGTGGCCCAACGGGACTTGAACTCAGGACCTTTTGGATCCCAAGCCGCTGCCCTAACCACTGCGCCAACACCAGGTATATGCATATATATATATATATATATATATATATATATATATATATATATATATATATATATATATATATATATATATATATATATATATATATATATATATATATATATATATATATATATATGTATATATATTTATATATTGTTGCGGATTCGCGCCCGCCGGCGTGCTGACGGCCACGTAACTCGAATCGCGGCACGTCGCCCACCGGACAGACAATCCAGTCGTGACCCTCTTGGACTAACGCCGGGAACCAGTTACGGGTGGACCTTTCGGTCTCACCGCGATCGAGCCAATCAGCCCCCGCGTGGGATAGGGTTGCTCGCCAAATTCGACCTACCTAAGTACCCACGCGGAGGGTAGACCAGGCAATCGCACCTCGCCGCAGGTCGACTTCGGACACGGGCCACTTAAGCGACCCGTTCCGTACTATCGGGATAACCGAGCGGTGTTATTCGTCGACCTCGACGGTTCGATTAATTATCGGGCGTATTCAGCACACTACCAATCCTTTACGTGAAGCAAGATGAGGATTCAATGAAAGAAATGACGAAGCGAAGCGGGAAACAGTTCAACACAAAGCACATTTATTCGCGATGAACGGAAAGCACACATATTCAATTCCACCAAAAGCACACAGAAAAACACAATGCAATTTACACAAAAAGCAAATGCGACAATGCAGATCTACTACCGATTACGCGAGCACACGGCAACACTTATACAATTTTACTTCACAGACGGCGCCGACAACACATACCCAAAACCAAGGAAAAGAATAGAGAACCCTCAGGGATGAGGCGGGCCTGAGGCCGAGACCGGGTCGGGCCTACCCGTCTGGTGATGAGACGCGGAGCGGCGATGGTGCCTCAACTCCGCGGGCCTCGCGGACAGAGTCTGGTAGGGGGTGGGAAAGGGGCCCCCTTGGTCGCACTATCTCAGCGCGGGGGGAAACAGGAGGGGGTTGCTGATGCTCGGGGTATAGAGGATTCCTACTCTGCCTCGAGCCCCGCGACGAGCGTCTCCACCTCGGCCAGGTCGCGCTGTCGGCCTCCCTGGGGTGCAGCTCCCTGCACGACGCGAGCACCCCCTCGTCTGCCCTCGCCGCCTCTCCACAGCTCCGTCCCCTCCGCTCCGACTCCAACGCACACGACGACCAGCTCCTTCTTGCCAACTCCACTGGCCGCGAAGTCTTAACTCTCTGTCCTCTTGACTGACGAACACGGTCGCTTATATAAGCCCCGTGGCTTCGCTCTCTCATCTTTGACCCCCTCCCTTCGACCTTTCACCTCGCTCCCCATTGGCCCGAGAAAAAGTGGGCGTGAATGCTTTTTGATCCATAAATTTGCATATATCGATCGCCCTCCAACACCCTGGGGGCGGGGCCAAATCGCCCCTCGCTCACCGATTGGACGGAACAAAAGTGGGCGTGTGTCGTTTTTGATCCGTTTTTGAAGTGGAAAATCCGTGGTTTTGTACACGCTGTTCGGCGCGCGCCCTGCACGAGTCCAACACCGGTACCCACAAGCGGCGCAAGAACGGTGGCGATGCGACGGTTGCGAGGTGTGACGTGAAGCGGCGCCGCGGTGGGTGGTTGATGTTGTGGTTGTGGTGGTAATCATGGCGGTTGGTCCAAAATAAAGATAGCAAAAGAAAAACGGCTATCCTGAAGAGTCGCAGCACGCATAAATGACATGTATTCCCACTAGACAACGGGTTTTGGCCTAACTACACATGTACTTACCGAGATATCTCACCTAAGGGACCTGAATGGTGGTTTGCGAATTTGGTAACCACAACACCACCCCCTCCCCTTTTTACAGACTCGTCCCGAGTCGTCAAATTCTCGTGTGCCATCATGTGTAGTTTTCCCCTAGTACATTTTACCTACGGATCCCTGAGTGCGACATTCATGGTATTCGTGTCCCCAAAATAAATAACCTGAGGGCTGCGTAACTACCTAAACAAACTCACTCTCACGGACGACTTAAATAAAATTGCCGGCGCTAGGACAGACATGCCGGGGGCGCACTCATATTTACAGTACATCTTAACCTTAACTTACAAATTTTACACTAAACCATGGCCCAGGATCATTGAACTCTGCAAAAGAAAACAGTTAGCAGGAAGCCAGGCTGCCCACATGCAGTCTCTGGCTCAAACAATGCAGGTGACAGGGAACGTGGCTGGCTGCTCACACGCAGTCCAAGGCCTTCCCTTTTGAACTGAACGCAGTGAACCACAACGGTGCATGGGCTGCACAAACGTAGTCTCCGTGCCAGCTCAAGCGGCACACGCAATGAGCACAACGAATGGATGCATGAATGGATGGACGCAAACACGGTGCACGGGCCGCCACTGCAGGCCCGTGTTGTAGCTGCCAACAGGGCAGTTCTCGCAGCTTGCAAACTGTTGCCTTGCGGATCCTGGCGCACATGGAAATGAACAGGGGGGGCAAAGCAAAAATTGAACGGGGCTGGTGAACGTGGGCAGTGGGCATGGCATGGCAAAGGCAGCAGGCAAACACAGCCCGCAGAAGAAGGCCGCTGCAGGCAAACTCAGCCCACAGAAGAAGACCGCTGCAGGCAAACACAGCCGGCAGAGGAACTGGCCGGCACAGGCCTTGAAGTACCACAGCTGCAGATGATCCGGCCGGCACAGGCCTTGCAGCACAGCAACAGCTGCCGATGAAGTTGGCCGGCCTCTGCCTTGCAGCAACACACGGCCAGCCGATGAAGTTGGCCAGCTCTTGCCGTTCAGTGGAGGTTGGTGGAGGGAGTGCGGTGGTGCTGGCCACTTGGAAGGCGGGCTCGGACCTACCTACCTGTCTCCCTCCCACCTATCGCCTTTGCCTGTCACTGTACATACCCGCTCCCTTAATTTGTCAAACCCCAATTTAGCCCCAACTTATTTTTTTGTTGTTTTTATTTTTACTTCCCCACTATAAATCGTCCCCTAACCCCCTTTATCGTCTTTGTTCGGCTAACCTATCCTGTCACCTAGCCTACTCCCAACCCCTACGTTCCCTTCCCGGAGGGGAACAAGGGAGAGCTAACGTCCTGTGTCGAGGCCCAACGAAGCCTCAGAATGGCCTCCCCAGAGTTCGGCGATCTTAACACCAAGTGGGTCCAGCGGCCCACAACGACAGCGAGGGGATGGATGGTGCGGAGGGGTACATCTCCTAATCTACCCTAACCATTTAACTGTTAAACTACCCCGGGGCTTTCAACAAGCGCCTCTCGCTTAAACTATTGGTTCTAACAACCCAGATTCCCGTCGCCTGTGTTGGTGTCCTCACAATTTCGGGCCTCGCCCCCCAATTTTCTCTCCGTGCCCTCACACGGTCTCCTGGCTGGGACACGTGGCTCCCTTAGGCAGGCACGACCCTCTGCCGAATCTCCCGCTATGGCACCCCCGGGCACTACACTGCCTCCGAGCCTACCAGCTCCCGAACACCGGGGAGTGCCCCCCATGGCACCTCCCCTGAAACGCACACGTGGCAGGCCGGCCTCCCGGGCCCCTTTCCGAGGGTCACCCGTGCCCACAACACTGCCCACGCGGCTAATGGCGCCCCGGGCCCCCGCACCAAGCAGGCGCACCCGTGCCCACTACTCTATCCCGGCCCCCATGGGCCCATGGCCTACCGCGGCCGACTAGCCTGGTGCCCGGGGTACCCACTCAGCGATACTCACCTTTCGCAGCCACGCTCCCAAGCCCGTCAACAGGGCTCCTGCACCCCTCCAAATGGGTCTCGAGCCTACTTTCCCACCAACAACAAAACGACCTCCATATTTCAATTTGACTAACCCAGCTAACTCACTCTACACTGACCCCGGGGTCCCTTGGGCGGGAGTCACTCCTCCCCCGAATCACTCATCGCACCATGCATTCCCCATTCACTCCACTCACACAGACCCGCTGGCCTCACTCACTCACCAAGCACATGCTTCCACTTCACTCACCAACTCTTCAACACACACACCACTGAACTCTGCCATCCTCCTAACTACATCCCCTAACTAACTCGTGCTCCCACGTCGTCCCTTAAACTACAGCACGTTCCTTTTAACACTACGTAGCTAAACTACGTCCCCTCTACACATCCACAAGTCTGTCTCTGTCTCCAAATAATCCCATTTTATTTCCCCAACCTAAATCTCGCTACAATCCCTCTAACTAATCCATACCACGGACTCCATGAGGACTTACCCCTGCCCCATGAAGTCGGTCTAACTAAGCTAACCCTTCCCCCTAACTAGTTTCCATCCTATGCCCCGGTAAGGGGGTCTTTCACCCCTTGCCCAGGAATCCTGTACACCCGAAAGTGAGGCTTACTGTTTTTTTTTTTGTTTTTTTTTCCATGCGCAGCACCTGCGCGGCAACTCAGAGCTCGCGCACTTTGCACCTGCCCGTGACGTCATGCAGCTGCACGTGTTCCTCGTCCCTCCTTGGACGGGACCATCCGGCAGAGATACCCCTCCTGCCGGATTCCAACCCCACATGCAGCCATGGCGTCACCGTGCGCAAAAAAAACACACAAGCCCCACGTCTCGAGGGGTTCCCCACGCGAACACATGTGCTTTGCCCGTTGGAGCTTAACACACACGATCGCGTGGAGAACCCGTCCGGTCCAAATCCATTTACCTGCCTAAACTTTGTCCGTCCGCGGGATCGGCAAATCCACCGCGTGCGTTTCCGGACCGGGACTTCACTCTCGCAAGCGAGCACGTGGCGGTCTCGTGCGTTGCACAGCACGAACCGCGTGCTCACTGCTGGGTGAACCCGGCACGGTCCTCCAAACAACGACAGCCGCTACTCGGCTTTCGCTCCTCTGTCGCCGTCTCCGTCGTCGCCATTCAACCCACGCACACCTGCGTGTTACGACGCACACAGTCCACTCCATCACATTCACACCGGGAGACGCGGCTGCGTGCTCCCGCATGCCAACCGACATCTCCCTCACATACCGCTCTCTCACACACACGGTCTCCCTTGCACACAGCGACCTTGCACACGGCCGTTCACTCACGCGTGCGGGGGAACTCACCCGCGGTGCCTCACTCGCACTCCGTGCCTCACCCACACACGCGGGGGCACTCAACCGCGGTGCCTCATCCGCACTCCGTGCCTCATCCACACACGCGAGGGCACTCACCCGCGGTGCCTCATTCACACACATGGCGACACTCACACACGGTGCCTCATCCACACACGGCGTGCTGGGAAGCACGTACTCTGGCTCCATCGCCACCACACCACTCACACATGGGGACGCACTCACACCTTGCACCACACACACAGGGACAACCACACTGGGGATTCGTGTCCCCACAAGGGTCTCCGGGGCCTCTATACCCCCCAAGCTCTCAGTGCACCTGTCCACAGCACTCCTCCCCTCAACCTCGCAAAGCACGACCGAACTCACCTGGTCGTGACTCGCCTCAAGGGGGCAGACTCCCTCCCCTCGTTCCTGGAGGAGGCCATCCAGGTGCTCGCACTGGGTCTCTACACGCTCCGCGAGCTCACCCCCATTATCCTCCACTACCTCCGTGTGTGTGTGTGCGTCACTTACCTTGTCTTCATCGTGTTGTCTCTCCTCTATCGTTCCCATCTCCCGTGTCTCTGCCAACTCTTCACCCTTTACCTCTCTTGTCTCCACTATTATTTCCCTTGTCGTCACCTCGTGTCTCGTCTCACACGTTTTGGTCTCCCCATTTAATTTTTCCCTCTTGGTCACCGTCGATTCCTCTGTCACGACCCTCGTCCAACACGCCCCCCAAATTATTTTTTCACCCGCCTCCA
>NC_140965.1:35000-37327 GCF_056783735.1 Eptatretus burgeri
AGCCCGCAGAAGAAGGCCGCTGCAGGCAAACACAGCCGGCAGATGAACTGGCCGGCACAGGCCTTGAAGAAAAAAAACAGGCAGCCGGCAGATGAACTGGCCGGCACAGGCCTTGCAGCACAGCAGCTGCAGACGATCCAGCCGGCACAGGCCTTGCAGCACAGCAGCTGCAGATGAAGTTGGCCAGCCTTTGCCGTTCCGTGGAGGTTGGTGGAGGGAGTGCGGTGGTGCTGGCCACTTGGTAGGCGGGCTCGGACCTACCTACCTGTCTCCCTCCCAACCTATCGCCTTTGCCTGTCACTGTACATACCCACTCCCTTAATTTGTCCAAACCCCAATTTAGCCCCAACTTATTTTTTTGTTGTTTTTATTTTTACTTCCCCACTATAAATCGTCCCCTAACCCCCTTTATCGTCCTTGTTCGGCTACCCTATCCTGTCACCTAGCCTACTCCCATTCCCTACGTTCCCTTCCCGGAGGGGAATAAGGGAGAGCTAACGTCCTGTGTCGAGGCCCAATGAAGCCTCAGAATGGCCTCCCCAGAGTTCGGCGATCTATAACCAAAGTGGGTCCAGCGGCCCACAACGAGAGCGAGGGGATGGATGGTGCGGAGGGGTACATCTCCTAATCTACCCTAACCATTTAACAGTTAAACTACCCCGGGGCTTTCAACAAGCGCCTCTCGCTTAAACTATTGGTTCTAACAACCCAGATTCCCGTCGCCTGTGTTGGTGTCCTCACAATTTCGGGCCTCGCCCCCCAATTTTCTCTCCGTGCCCTCACACGGTCTCCTGGCTGGGACACGTTGCTCCCTTTGGCAGGCACGACCCTCTGCCGAATCTCCCGCTATGGCACCCCCGGGCACTACACTGCCTCCGAGCCTACCAGCTCCCTAACACCGGGGAGTGCCCCCCATGGCACCTCCCCTGAAACGCACACGTGGCAGGCCGGCCTCCCGGGCCCCTTTCCGAGGGTCACCCGTGCCCACAACACTGCCCACGCGGCTAATGGCGCCCCGGGCCCCCGCACCAAGCAGGCGCACCCGTGCCCACTACTCTATCCCGGCCCCCCATGGGCCCATGGCCTACCGCGGCCGACTCGCCTGGTGCCCGGGGTACCCACTCAGCGATACTCACCTTTCGCAGCCACGCTCCCAAGCCCGTCAACAGGGCTCCTGCACCCCTCCAAATGGGTCTCGAGCCTACTTTCCCACCAACAACAAAACGACCTCCATTTTTCAATTTGACTAACCCCCTAACTCACTTTATACTGACCCCGGGGTCCCTTGGGCGGGAGTCACTCCTCCTCCCAATCACTCATCGCACCATGCATTCCCCATTCACTCCACACACACAGACCCGCTGGCCTCACTCACTCAACATGTACACGTACTCACCTCACAACCCACAACTCTTCAACACACACACCACTGAACTCTGCCATCCTTCTAACTACATCCCCTAACTAACTCGTGCTCCCACGTCGTCCCTTAAACTACAGCACGTTCCTTTTAACACTACGTAGCTAAACTACGTCCCCTCGACACATTCATAGTCTGTCACTGTCTCCAAATAAATCATTTTATTTCCCAACCTAAATCTGGCTACAATCCCTCTAACTAATCCATTCCACGGACTCCATGAGGACTTACCCCTGCCCCATGGAGTCGGTCTAACTAAGCTAACCCTTCCCCCTAACTAGTTTCCATCCTGTGCCCAGGGTAAGGGGGTCTTTCACCCCTTGCCCAGGAATCCTGTACACCCGAAAGTGAGGCTTGCTTTTTTTTTTCTTTTTTTTCCCATGCGCAGCACCTGCGCGGCAACTCAGAGCTCGCGCACTTTGCACCTGCCCGTGACGTCATGCAGCTGCACGTGTTCCTCGTCCCTCCTTGGACGCTACCATCCGGCAGAGATACCCCTCCTGCCGGATTCCAACCACAAGTGCAGCCATGACGTCACCGTGCGCAAAAAAAAAAACACAAGCCCCACGTCTCGAGGGGTTCCCCACGCGAGCACATGTGCTTTGCCCGTTGGAGCTTAACACACACGATCGCGTGGAGAACCCGTCCGGTCCAAATCCATTTACCTGCCTAAACTTTGTCCGTCCGCGGGATCGGCAAATCCACCGCGTGCGTTGCCGGACCGGGACGTCACTCTCGCAAGCGAGCACGTGGCGGTCTCGTGCGTTGCCCAGCACGAACCGCGTGCTCACTGCTGGGTGAACCCGGCACGGTCCGCGAAACAACTACAGCCGCTACCCGGCTTTCTCTCCTCTGTCGCCGTCTCCGTCTCCATTCCACACACGCATACCTGCGTGTTACGACGCAC
>NC_140965.1:37827-57827 GCF_056783735.1 Eptatretus burgeri
AGGGATAGCTCCCATAATAGAAGCGTTATTGAAGCAAGCAACAATTATCCACACAGTCAGCCATTGTAATACGCCGATCTTACCCGTGCCAAAATCCGGAAAGTCGACGTGGAGGTTTGTACAGGACCTGAGGGAGGTGAATGAGATTGTGATCCCGGCCGGCCCCGTCATCGCAAATCCAACTACGATTCTTGCAAGTATTCCAAGTAATACTACCCACTATACTGCCGTGGATCTTTGTTCAGCTTTTTTTAGTATTCCAATAGCCCCTGAGGCACAATTCCTTTTTGCGTTCATGTACAAAGAAAGACAATAGACTTGGACTGTACTCCCACAAAGATACACCGGGAGTCCTACTTTGTTTTCCCAGGCATTGAAAGACGACCTAGATGACGTAGTTTTTTTACAGTGGATCCACCTTGTTCCAATATGTTGACGACCTACTCATCTGTTCAGGGTCAAAGGAAGCATGTGAACAAGATACTTTTCCGCTGTTGGGAGTTTTAGCAAGGAAGGGGCACAAAGCATCGAGAGCCAAATTGCAGTTTTGCCAGGAGGAGGTAAAATATTTGGGACATATTTTGAAGGGAGATACCAGGCGTATCTCCCCGGAGCGTATGTCTGCAATATTGAAACTGCCCAAGCCAACTACTGCTAAACAGGTGAGGTCTTTTATCAGGACGACAGGCTATTGTAGGCAATGGATACCTGACTATGCGGCCTTAGTGCTCCCCCTGCTGGAAATTGGTTCGGCGAGCGCGCCCAATCCGCTGACATAGACACAAGAAGCAGACGAGGCTTTTGTAACGTTGAAGCAACTCTGTCCTCTGCTCCTGCTTGGGGCATACCGAACTATGAAAAATCTTTCCATTTGTACGCAAATGAGAGTCGGGGCTTTGCACAATCTGTGCTGACTCAGAATCACGGAAATAAGTTACAGCCTGTCGCCTATTAGAGTACTAAATTGGATCCGGTGGCGCAAGGATTCCCATCCTGTTTAAGGGCAGTGGCAGCCGCTTCACTCGCGGTGCAGGCGACAGAACCACTCGTTGCGGGACACACTTTGATTCTCATGGTGTCACACGCCGTCACCGCTGTGCTGTTAAAAACAAAAACACAACACTGGTCGGCCTCACGGGCAATGACATACGAACTCTCACTCACAGCTCCACCAAACATTACGATTAAAAAGTGCCCGCCATTGAATCCTGCTAGTTTGCTGCCAGAAGAACTAGATGGAGATCCTCACGCTTGTGAGGAGGTGATCGTACATACATGTCTACCACGTCCTGATTTGAGAGACACACCAATCCAAAATTCTGAGTTAATTTTATATGTCGACGGTTCGTCATTGCGCACACTAGATGGACTGCTATTAACAGGTTATGCCATTTGCTCTGATCACGAGGTAATCGAAAAGGGATGATTGGCTGCGAACTGCTCCGCACAGCAAGCAAAGCTGTTCACCCTCAATCGTGCATGCTGCCTCGCCGAAGGCCAAATAGTGACAATTTACACCGATTCCGGCTATGCCTTTGGTGCTGTACACAAATTCGGAGCACTCTGGTGTGAAAGGGGGTTTATAACATCATCAGGTGTGTGGATGAAGAATAGAACATGGATTGCGAACCTGCTGGAGGCGATACTTCTGCCTCACCAAATTGCAGTGGTTAAATGTGATGCCCACATGGGAGGATCTGATGATGTCTCATGGGGGAATGCGAGGGCAGATGTCGCTGCCAAAGCCGCTGCTGCCACTGATGCTCTATTGGTATTACAAAGTGTATTAACACCAGCGGCAACGCCAACCCTTGACGACGTGAACACCTTACAAGCAGCTGTTAGTACAAGGGAAAGGGATTTGTGGATAATGGCTGGATGTGAATTCGATAATTAATCCAAACTATGGAGATCACCTGATGGGTGAGTAGTGGCACCAAAAGCTCTGCTACCCTGGCTCGCACGGTTGGCACATGGGGCCGGGCATACCAGCAAAGGGGGGATGTGTGCTTCGATTGAGAAGCAATGGTTGGCCCTGGGTTTTAGTCCAATTGCAGAACAGTATTGTCAGACCTGTCATATTTGCCAAGAGCAAAATCCATAAGGGGGGTATAGATGGCCCCAGGTAGCCATCCAGTTCCATTTTGGCCATTCATTCATATCCAGATTGATTTTATTCAGTTACCAGAGTGCTGTGGCCTCGAGTTTATTTTGGTCATCGTAGATTTGTTCACCAAGATGGTTGAAGCTTACCCTTGTAGAAGAGCAGATGCCATTACTGTGGTTAAAGTGTCGATAAAGGATTTTGTCTGTAGGTTTGGGATACCCTGTAGGATCTCCAGCGATCAGGGAACTCATTTTACAGCTGATGTGGTGAAAGAGATGTGTCGGGTTTTGCAAATCAAGCAACACCTCAGCTGTCCTCATAATCCAAAATCAGCAGGGGCAGTTGAAAGACAGAATGGATTTCTAAAGAATAAACTGGCCAAGATTTGTGAACAGACTGGATTGAAATGGCCAGACGCACTGCCCATTGCCCTCATGACTATGAAATCTACTGCAAATCGGAAAACTGGTTTATCTCCACATGAGATTCTCATGGGAAGACCTATGAGATTACCGCACTCATCTCCATTAACTGTAAAAGACATGAACGTGCAGCAAATGGATGACACGCTACTAGCGTTCCGTGTCTCTCTGAATCATGCTGTGAGGACTTTTTATGCGCAGGTGAAGCAAGCCTTGCCTGAGCCTGCCATGTCTGCTCACCACAACTTCAAACCAGGAGACCTGGTTCAAGCACGGTGGTGTGGGCCGTTTCTGATATTACTAACTACTTATACTGCTGTGAAGTGCAAAGGGAGAGCAACATGGAGCCCGAGGGGTGCTGGGGCGCGGGGCGCAAGCTAACCCTAACACAATGCAAGCTGGGGCGCAGCCAGAAGGGGCCCAAGGAGAACGCAGCTTCTTGATCACTTTGATGATTCTTTTTATTGCAGGATTACTTGTGCTACTGGCTGCAGGTTGTACAACTTGGAAATGGTCTGTGAGGTCGATAAGTGCTATTCGTTATCAATGTCATTTGATGTTCCCCAACCAAGTGCATGTCACACTGCCCACCGAACTAACCACATAGCACCCAGAGACCGGAGAAGCTTAACGGGCAGAGTGGGAGTAGATAAGGGTTCACTACATGAAATAAATACTTATCTGGCTCTTTCTCGTAACCACGCAAAGGCTTTCAATAAAACTAATTGCTGGGTCTGCACTAAAATACCTCACTCCGCAGTTACTGGAATACCTCTGTTGGCAATACCATTTGAGCTGAGCGAGTGGTGTGGGTACTGGCAGGAATGGGATGAAAAGGATAATAACACAGACGACCACATCGTTACTGATAGAAATGGAAATTGCCAACGACAACGGAACTCCAGGAACTGGTTTTGGCCAAGTTTTAACTTGAGTAAGATGCCTCCACATTTTATGGTCGAACAGGCGACGGGAAAGCCGGATCAATGCTTGGTGCAAGAAGCATGGGGAGAAAGAATATTAGGAAATTCTGAATGCAGTAATTATGTCTATAAAAATCACACGAGGGGGCCACAAGTGGCTTTAAATAATACCTATTTTGTGTGTGGGAACCGAGCCTATCCATGGCTTCCAGTTAACTGTACAGGATCATGTTACTTGTCATTCATTGTGCCGCACATGCGTCTGCTAAATATGTCACCTCTTGAGCATTTGAAACGGGGTAAACGGAGTTTCACATCAACTGAATTATTCTTCATGATTCTCATTCCTCACTACAGGGTCGGGCAAATGTCTGTGGGGCTCGCAGAGTTAGCCACTTCACTCGAGTCGCTGGCAAATAAAACTGCCCTGGGCATGGTTGGTATCAACTCGGAGGTGGTCGCCCTGCATGCGGTGACAATGCAAAACCGGGTTGCCCTTGATCTCATCCTCGCGGCTCAGGGCGGGACGTGTGCCGTAATCAACTCTGAGTGTTGTACCTATATCCCCGAAAACTCAGAGCAAATCACAAACATCGCTGACAAGATTAAGCAAGAAGGAGCTAAGTTTCACAATTATTTTACGAAAGATGGGCTTTATTCCTGGTTTGAAGGGATTTTCGGGGGATGGGGAACTACCTTGTTGCACTGAATCTCTGTGGGATTATTGTGGATTATCATTGTTGTTGTGCTTGTTAAATGCACCACAACCACATTGCCTATATTGATTGTTTCTTGTTTAAAAAGGAATGCTGCTACAAAAGTAATGGTGGTCCAACCGCCACCTTCCTATTCTGATTTTGATGTCGAGTCCTACGACTCCAATGAGAAGGGACTTTAAGTTGAAGATTCATGAGTCAACGCAATGAGTGTGATCAATGTTTACGGGATTGTCCTTCCACTGTACTCATCTGCTCTGTTCCCGAAACCCCGCACAGGTGCATTAAAATCAGCCATGCAGCCCATAGTGGTAGCTCCACTGTATCGGTCTATGGGCCTACTGGAGCCTCATGCTGGCCTAAAAGCTGTACAACCACCTGAAGCCACCTGGTCTGAGGGACAGGAAAGGCTGCAAGGGACTGAGCTATGCTATGTGTGCTGGGGGTGACTGCCTGGGAAAATGGACACATTCATGCGTGGAGAATGGATCTTCAATGTGACAAAACCGTTAGTTGTGTTGCCTTAGAGGCAACACAGGGGGGAGTTGATGGGGAATTTTACTTTATAAAACAAGTTGCCTTTTACTTACTACTGCACTCAATGGTTTCACACATGTACTCACTGCCTTTTATATTCATTTCTATTTCTATTCAATATATATTATCACATTCTGTCAAACCTATAACCCACTTGTTATCCTGTACTCCTCTCGGTTGTCTGCTCTTAGTTATTTTGTCTGATTCTCCCCAAGGCCACCCGAAAGTCACCAAGTTCTCTCATGTCGTTTGTTCTCCCAGCCCTCTCTACTCCCAACTAAAGCATATAAATGTAAACTTAGTTTAGTGCAAATCATTGCGGATGTTTACCATCTCAGTGCTTTGGACTCCGTGGTACTACGTTAAAATAAAGGTCCTCTGTTCAAAAATACTTTCGTTGTGGAGACTAAATTAATTGTGGCTTTAATTTGAGTAACAGGATTTAAAATCGAGTCGGTTAACAACAAAATTCTACAACACTATTATTACACTAACCCTGGGTTCCCTTGGGTGGGACTCACTCCTCCCCCCAATCATTCGTTCGCACCATGCATTCCACATTCACTCCACTCTCACTTGGGCGTGCTGACCCACATTTACTCACTGTATCTGTATATTTTTCTCTTTTCAATTCACACCAACACTGACACTCGACTCGCTACGTCCCCCTTACTAATTTGTGCTCCCCGTCATTCCTTACTCTAATGCACGTTCCATTTAATTCTACGTAGCTGATCTCCATCCCCACTACTTGTTCCATGTCTGTCTATGTCTCCAATCCATTCCTAATTCTAAACTAAATTCCCCTTAACTGATGCCACCGGGCTCCATGGAGGACTGCTCATGCCGCATGAGGCCAGTCTAGCTAACGCTAAACCCTTCCACTAACTAATGCTCCTTTGCCCACGACGAGGATGTTCGCTACATCCTGGCCGGGGCATCGTGTACTCGTGGCAAGGCTCGACGAGCCTTGCATCGCCAGAGCGGCGGTTTTCAACTCGATCGTCCCCTTCCGTTGGCCGATAATTTAAAGCGTAATGTCTCCCTGTTGATCGCACCAAGCGCTCGCTTTCGAGCCATCCGCCATGTGAGCCAGCGTGCACTACGTGTGTGGAGGAGCCAGCCAGCATGTGTGCTCCTCTTTAGTTTCGTGCAATTCGCCCCCCTCTTTTAATTTCTGCGTCTCTGTCACCTCTTTTAATTCCTACATTTATTTTATTATTTCTGTCATCCCCTGTCTGAGTTTACCGGTTGCCCCCTTAATTATCGTGACCTCACTTGTCACCTAGACCTTGCTTGTCGTCATCGCGGTCCGAACAACCTCCACACTCACCCTTGACTCGGTTGCTTCTTTAAATTTGACGCAACAGCTCCGCAGCTCCGCCATCATTTCCTCCTGACCCGCTTTCAGCATTTGCATATTCACATCCATTTGGTTTTCCATGTTTATTCCCATGCTCTGCATTTCACCTCTCAGTGTTTCCATATTCACATCCATTCGGTTTTCCATGTCTTGCATTTCACTCCTCTGTTGGTTTTGCATGTTTGTTAGTATTGCCACCAACTGGCTCAAGTCAAATGGCTTTTGTGAAGCTGATCCGCCACGATCGGGCGCGGATCCAACAGGGATCGTTCGGTCCTCCATGGGGGAAATTTGATGTAGGGGGTGCTTATGCATCGCCGCTGCCGCCCCCAATGCTACCTTTGGATCTGATCGCTGGGATAGGTCTTCCTGCCCAGTGTTGTCCGGAGCCACAGATTCTTTCAATAATGTTTCAGAACCCACCTGTACCAGCTTGTCTTGGTTCGCCATGGTTCGTACTGAGAATTGAATAAAATTTTACTGCTGCTCTTAATTTCTGAGGGAAAGCGGGGGGGGGGGTGGGGTGGTTGTCAAGCACTCCCCTGGTCCGAATCCCGTGAAATTTTTGTGGAGGCGTGGGTTCGAATTCCACTCCTGACACCAAACTGTTGCGGGCCGGAAGTCCAGTGGCGAGAACGACCACTAGGTGGGGAGGTTGCGTCGTCTCCCACCAGACTCCGCGGAATTGTAGGCCATCGCTCCGGATAAGGCGGACCCGCCGCCTCCGTGAGGCGGCGGGTCGCTTAACCGACCGTGGACGCCAATATCTCAACCGCGTAGCATCAGGTCTTTTTGTCCAGAACCAATTTATCTAATTAACGACAAGATTTCGACAACCAGGGAACCACGCCCTCGGCACGTCTTGGTCGAACTGGGTCACTCTACTGACTGCGGTAGAGTTCCAACTACCGACTACCAACTCTGGTTCGGGCGCAGTCGAGAGGAACCCGACCCGATTATCGGGTATAAAAACCCGGCTAAAACTCAGATCCGAACCATGCGAGACCAATGAAAGAAAGGACAGAAACTAACTGGGAACATTTCTACAGCAATTTGTTTGCAAAAAAGAAGACGCAGAGCAAGACTTATCACGGAATACACTGGTGTGAATTTACAATGTTCAAAAACACATACAGTTTCTACTTACAAGACGGGTCCACACACTCAGATGATTTATTAAAAGATCCCCACAGCCAGAGAGGGAGAGACGAGCTGAGGGTCGCAGTTCGCTTGGGTACCTACATGTTGAAGGGAGGGGTGCTCCGCGGTGCGGCACCTGCAAATGGTCGTGCGGCTCGGCCCACAGTCACATGCGTGGGACTCGTGCCCATGGAGGAACCCGAGTGGAGCAGTCAGAGTCCCAGGGCGGAGATCAGGGTCAAGGACAGGACCCAGGAAAACTCCAACGAACGCCAGCCAAATGCAGAACTCCAGCTCAAACCGCACGACGCACACCAACCAACTGAACTCCTCCAAAAAACTCTCACTCTTGAGACTCCTCTCCAAGGAACACCTCTTGCACTGAGGATGGTGTTGTCTTTTTATGGACCTCCCCGAACAGGGCGGGGGCTCGGTGAAACAGACGTCACCGTCCGCCCTGATTGGACAGGGCTCCAATGGGTCTGCCCTTTTCTGGGCGGGGCCTCGGCCAGGCACCGGCGAGGCCTGCCCACTCCACGGGTGTGGACTCGACAAGAAAGAATAGGAGCGTTTGGAGAAGCTGAATAGGAACTGCGGACGAGACGTTTTTGCCCCGTATGCTGTGGCCAGCGAAGCAAGGGTTACAAGCGCTGGAAGGTACCGTGGTTGGTTGTTGGTTTGTTTGTTGGATGGTCTGTCGGATGATCGTTGGAGGGTTTGTTGGATGGTTTGTTGGATCGTTTGTTGGATGGTCGTTAGATGTAATAACCTCCCTAAAAGGACATCGCAACGCACACCTTTGATTCTCCGACGAGACAAAAGGAAGTAAAGAGACCTGTCTCACATGTACTTAACGGAATAACTGACTCTTGGGACATCTGTCTGTTTGAATGCATATGGTTTCCAGATCCGTAACAATATGGACACATACATATATATGTGGGAGATATTGCACATCTCCCAAGCTGAAAACAGCCATTCTTGGAAGAATTACCTTTTAACTGGCCAGTCGAAAGGAACATTTCAAAAGCCACAAATATTCACTGTGTTATAAATTGTTCTCACCAGCTGTGGATGCCGGGCTGTTTTAACACCCATGGCATGTCGTTAATCTCTTGCTGGTCAAACAACTGAACAGCTGGCTTTTGCATTTACCCTTGTTAAAACATTCTCTGAGTCTTGTGCCAAGGGAGGCCCGGTCATAAATCAGTACTGCTTGACACAGTTGAACAGCTGTTTCTACTATCCAAAGGGCAGAACAAAGGACGGAATGTCATGGCTCTTGAAATGAGAGAAATCTTTCTTTCACCCTAGTTTTTCTTAGCTGGATAATGACCAGAACAGACCTTCCTGTGCATGGAAGAAAAATACTTTCAAAGCCCAGAGGAAGGAAATAGCTCCATGCTTTTGTCTCCGAAAAGGAAATTGATCCCTGGGAATGGAATCTCCCAATAGAAACCAATGATGGGAAATGGGTGGATCATGTTAACAGATGGTGCCACAAGGGGCAGGGAAAATTGTATATAAGACAAGCTAAAATGCTAAGCTTGCCAGAGTTAGAATGGACTGAACGACTGCATGTATATTCATTCTCTCTCTCTCTCTCTCTCTCTCTCTCTCTCTCTCTCTCTCTCTCTCTCTCTCTCTCTCTCTCTCTCTCTCTCTCTCTCTCTCTCTGTGTACATGCTTGATGTGTGACAAATGAACTCCTTCTCTACTAAGATCAGTGTGGACAACACTCGACACCAAAAAGCACGGACGCACCTGATCTCTACATACATATATATATATATATATATATATATATATATATATATATATATATATATATATATATATATTGTTACGGATTCGCGCCCGCCGGCGTGCTGACGGCCACGTAACTCGAATCGCGGCACATCGCCCACCGGACGGACAATCCAGTCGTGACCCTCCCGGACTAACGCCGGGAACCAGTCATGGGTGGACCTTTCGGTCTCACCGCGATCGAGCCAATCGGCCCCCGCATGGGATAGGGTTGCTCGCCAAATTCGACCTACCTAAGTACCCACACGGAGGGTAGACCGGGCGATCGCACCTCGCCGCAGGTCGACTTCGGACACGGGCCACTTAAGCGACCCGTTCCGTACTATCGGGATAACCGAGCGGTGTTATCGTCGGCCTCGACGGTTCGATTAATTATCGGGCGTATTCAGCCCACTACCAACCCTTTACGTGAAGCAAGATGAGGATTCAATGAGAGAAATGACGAAGCGAAGCGGGAAACAGTTCAACATAAAGCACATTTATTCGCGATGAACGGAAAGCACACATATACAATTCCACCAAAAGCACATAGAAGGAAAAGAGACACAATGCAATTTTACACAAAAAGCAAATGTAAAAGCGAAGACACAATGCAGAGCTAATACCGACTACCGAGCACACGGCAACACTTATACAATTCTACTTCACAGACGGCGCCGACAACACATACCCAAAACCAAGAAAAAGAACACCCTCAAGGATGAGGCGGGCCTGAGGCCGAGACCGGGTCGGGCCTACCCGTCTGGTGATGAGACGCGGAGCGGCGATGGTGCCTCAACTCTGCGGGCCTCGCGGACAGTGTCTGGTAGGGGGTGGGAAAAGGGGCCCCCTTGGTCGCACTATCTCAGCGCGGGGGGAAACAGGAGGGGGTTGCTGATGCTCGGGGAAAGGAGGATTTTTACTCTGTCTCGAGTCCCGCGACGAGCGTCTCCACCTCGACCAGGTCGCGCCGTCGGCCTCCCTGGTGTGCAGCTCCCGGCACCGACGCGAGCACCCCCTTGTCTGCCTTCTCCACCGCCGCCTCTCCACAGCTCCGTCCTCTTCGCTCCGACTCCAACTCCCAACTCTTCCTCCTGCGAACTTCCCAACTGCACTCAACTCCAACGCACACGACGACGACGACGACGACCAACTCTTTTCTGACGAACGCAGCCGCTTATATAAGCCCCGTGGCTTCGCCTTTGACCCCCTGCCTTCGACCTTTCACCTCGCTCCCCATTGGCCCGAGAAAAAGTGGGCGTGAATGCATTTTGATCCATGAATTTGCATATAGCGACCGCCCTCCAACGGCCCTGGAGGCGGGGCCAAATCGCCCCTTGCTCACCGATTGGACGGAACAAAAGTGGGCGTGAGTCGTTTTTGATCCGTTTTTGGAGCGGAAAGTCCGTGGTTTTGTACACGCTGTTCGGCGCGCGCCCTGCACGAGTCCAATACCGGTACCCACAAGCGGCGCAAGAACGGTGGCGATGCGACGGTTGCGAGGTATGACGGCAAAGATCGTGGCTGCCGTGGTGAAGCGGCGCCGCGGTGGGTGGTTGATGTTGTGATGACTGTTGAGACGCGGTTGGCGGTGGTGATAATGGCGGTTGGTCCAAAATAAAGATAGTAAAAGAAAAACGGCTATCCTGAAGAGTCGCAGCACGCATGAATGACATGTATTCCCACTAGACAACGGGTTTGGGCCTAACTACACATACACTTACCGAGATATCTCACCTCAGGGACCTGAATGGTGGTTTGCGAATTTGGTAACCACAATAATATATATATATATATATTTATATATATATATATATATATATATATATATATATATATATATATATATATATTGTTGTGGTTACCAGATTCGCAAACCACCATTCAGGTCCCTTAGGTGAGGTATCTCGGCAAGTATATGTGTAGTTAGGCCCAAACCCGTTGTTTAGTGGGAATACATGTCATTTATGCGAGCTGCGACTCTTCAGGATAGCCGTTTTTCTTTTACTATCTTTATTTTGGACCAACCGCCATGATTACCACCACAACCACAACATCAACCACCAACCACAACGCCGCTTCACCACAACCGCCACGACCTTCACGTCACACCTCGCAACCGTAGCATCGCCACCGTTCTTGCCCCGCTGTGGGTACCGGTGTTGGACTCGTGCAGGGCGCACGTTGAACAGCGTGTACAAAATCACGGATTTTGTGCTTCAAAAACGTATCAAAAACGACACACGCCCACTTTTTGCCGTCCAATCGGTGAGCGAGGGGCGATTTGGCCCCGCCTCCAGAAAGATCGATATATGCAAATTTGTGGATCAAAAAGCCTTCACGCCCACTTTTTCTCGGGCCAATGGGGAGCGAGGTGAAAGGTCAAAGGGAGGGGGTCAAAGGCGAAGCTATGGGGGGATAAAAGGACCGTGTTCGTCAGTCAGAGCAGTGTGGAAGTCTGGAGCCCGAAGCCTGCAGTAGCTGGAGAAGCTGAAGAGAGTCGAACGAGGAGAGCCCAAAGAAGAGTCCAGGGTGGAGAGTCCAGAGGCGGAGAGGCGGCAGCGGCGAAGGCAGACGAGGGGGGTGCTCGCGACGGTGCCGGGAGCTGCACGCCCGAGGAAGGCCGGCAGCGCGACCTGGCCGAGGTGGAGACGCACACCAGGGAAAATAAAGATCCTCTATACCCCGAGCATCAGCAACCCCCTCCTGTTTCCCCCCGCGCTGAGATAGTGCGACCAAGGGGGCCCCTTTCCCACCCCCTGCCAGGCACTGTCCGCGAGGCCCGCGGAGTGAGGCGCCATCGCCGCTCCGCGTCTCATCACCAGACGGGTAGGCGCGACCCGGTCTCGGCCTCAGGCCCGCCTCATTCTTGGGGGTATTTCTTTTCCTTGGTTTTGGGTATGTGTTGTCGGCGCCGTCTGTGAAGTAGAATTGTATAAGTGTTGCCGTGTGCTCGGTAGTCGGTATTAGCTCTGCATTGTTTTCACTTTTATATTTGCTTTTTGTGTAAATGGAATTGTGTTTTCTTTTTTTTGTGTGCTTTTGGTGGAATTGAATGTGTGCTTCCCGTGTGCCGCGAATAAATGTGCTTTATTGTTGAACTGTTCTCCCGCTTCGCTTCGTCTTTTTCTCCCATTGAATCCTCATCTTGCTTCACGTAAAGGGTTGGTAGTGGGCTGAATACGCCCGATAATTAATCGAACCGTCGGGGTCGACGATAACACCGCTCGGTTATTCTGATAGTACGGAACGGGTCGCTTAAGTGGCCCGTGTCCGAAGTCGACCTGCGGCGAGGTGCGATCGCCCGGTCTACCCTCCGCGTGGGTACTTAGGTAGGTCGAATTTGGCGAGCAACCCTATCCCACGCGGGGGCTGATTGGCTCGATCGCGGTGAGACCGAAAGGTCCACCCGTGACTGGTTCCCGGCGTTAGTCCGAGAGGGTCACGACTGGATTGTCCGTCCGGTGGGCGACGTGCCGCGATTCGAGTTACGTGGCCGTCAGCACGCCGGCGGGCGCGAATACCGCAACACTGGTGTCAGGTCGTGCGATACAAATTCATCGCCCTCCTCGCGGCACTGGTATCGGAGAACAGGAAAACAGGCTCTCCTGTCTCCGGCTAAATTCACGGGAATCGGTCCAGGGGTGAGAGAAGCGACCCCCGATTCCCTCCAAATTACGAGCGAGTTAAATTAACCCTTCACGAGAAGCAAGATGGCGTCTCAAGGCGAGCGGGTGCCGGGTGGATTAGGTATGTGTAATAGTAATGTAGAATCCATGGCTCAGGACGAGATCACCGTGCAAGAGAAACCCGTACCAGAAGGTTGGGAAAGGCATCGATGCCGTTCATCTGGTCGGTTTTTTATTATAACCCCACCGCTAAATGTAGTCAGTGGGAGTGGCCAGGGCAGGTGACGATACAGCACGTTATGGAACTCGTGCAGAGCATAACCAACGAAATGAAGAGAAATACGCAACAAATGGAAAATAAAAAAATGGATGGAAACGCACTCGAAGCGAAAAACCAATTAAAAGAAAGCCAGGAGGAGACAGAGGAGGGATTGAAGGTCGAAACGGTGGAGTGTGAGAAAAGACTTCAAGACATGACGAAGAGAGTTGATAAGCTGGGACTGGAGGGAAAAACGGAGACAGAGGAACTGGGAAGACGGGTAGAAAACCACAAGCGCAAGCCGGAAGAACAGTTAGAAGCCAAAGCAAAGTCTGAGTGTGCGGAGATGAGAAAGGAATTGGAAAAGAAAGTTTCTGAGTTACAGAAACACCAAAACAAAGAGAGGGAACTACAAAACGAACTGAGAGTGTTAAAAGAGGAAAGGAAGAGAACGGAAAATGAAACTTTAAGAAACCACACTGTACAGATCGAACAGCTGGAAGCGAAGGCCAGACTAAAGAATGAGGAACAAGAAAGAGTAATGAAGGAAGAACGAATGAGACAGGAGAAAGAAATCAGTCAGTTGAAAGAAATGACGAGATTGCAGAAGGAGGAACAAGAAAGACAGTGGAATAGAAAACTGAAAGAGTATGAATTTGAAACTGAACGACAAAAGGAAAAAAATAGGTTTGAATACGAGGAGAAAGTAAAGGAGCAAGGAATGAAGCAGGAAGGAGAAATCAGGAGATTGAAGGACACAACGAGATTGGAGAGGGAAGAACGAGAGGAACAATGGAATAGAAAACAAAAAGAACATGAATCTGAGGTTGACCAATTGGAAGAAAAGCTGAGGCTGGAGTACGAGATAGACAAAGAACAGCGAATGAAACACAAACAGGAGATGAACCAAATGAAGAAAACCATGAAACTGGAGAAGGAAGGACAGGAGAGGAAACGAGGAAGAGTAATGAGACAGCAGCAAATGAAACACAAAAAGGAGATTAACCAAATGAAGCAAACCATGAAACTGGAGAAGGAAGGACAGGAGAGGAAACGAGGAAGAGTCGTGAGAGAACAGCGAATGAAACACAGGAAGGAAATGAGCCAATTGAAAGAAACGATGAGATTGGAAAACAAAGAGCAGGAGGAACAGTGGGAAAGAAAACAACAACTCTATGAGTGTGAAATTGAACAACTAAAACGGAGGGAGAACGAACAGCTAATGGGGCTCAGAGAGAAAAAACGACTCAGATGGGAAAGGAAAAGGAACCAGGAAGAGACAGAAAAAAGGAACCAGGAGAGAAAATGTATAGAGACACGGGAGACAGACAAAATAGAGGAGAGACTGCACGATGAAGACGGGGTAAGTGACGCACACACACACACGGAGGTAGTGGAGGACAATGGGGGTGAGCTCGCGGAGCGTGTAGAGACCCAGTGCGAGCACCTGGATGGCCTCCTCCAGGAACGAGGGGAGCGAGTATGCCCCCTTGAGGCGAGTCACGACCAGGTGAGTTCGGTCGTGCTTTGCGAGGTTGAGGGGACGGGTGCTGTGGACGGGTGCACGGAGAGCTTGGGGGGTATAGAGGCCCCGGAGACCCTTGTGGGGACACGAATCCCCAGTGTGGTTGTCCCTGTGTGTGTGGTGCAAGGTGTGAGTGCGTCCCCGTGTGTGGAAGCGACCCCGTGTGTGAGTGGTGTGGTGGCGATGGTGCCGGAGTACGTGCTTCCCAGCACGCCGTGTGTGGATGAGGCACGAAGTGTGGATGAGGCACCGCGGTTGAGTGCCCCCGCGTGTGTGGATGAGGCACGGAGTGCGAGTGAGGCACCGCGGGTGAGTGCCCCCGCACACGTGAGTGAACGGCCGTGTGCAAGGTCGCTGTGTGCAAGGGAGACCGTGTGTGTGAGAGAGCGGTATGTGAGGGAGATGTCGGTTGGCATGCGGGAGCACGCAGCCGCATCTCCCGGTGTGAATGTGATGGTGTGGACTGTGCGTCGTAACACGCAGGTATGCGTGTGTGGAATGGAGACGGAGACGGCGACAGAGGAGAGAAAGCCGAGTAGCGGCTGTAGTTGTTTCGGGGACCGTGCCGGGTTCACCCAGCAGTGAGCACGCGGTCCGTGCTGTGCAACGCACGAGACCACCACGTGCTCGCTTGCGAGAGTGAAGTCCCGGTCCGGAAACGCACGCGGTGGATTTGCCGATCCCGCGGACGGACAAAGTTTAGGCAGGTAAACGGATTTGGACCGGACGGGTTCTCCACGCGATCGTGTGTGTTAAGCTCCAACGGGCAAAGCACATGTGTTCGCGTGGGGAACCCCTCGAGACGTGGGGCTTGTGTTTTTTCTTTTTATGCGCACGGTGACGCCATGGCTGCACGTGGGGTTGGAATCCGGCAGGAGGGGTATCTCTGCCGGATGGTACCGTCCAAGGAAGGACGAGGTACACGTGCAGCTGCATGACGTCACGGGCAGGTGCAAAGTGCGCGAGCTCTGAGTTGCCGCGCAGGTGCTGCGCATGAAAAAAAAAAAAAAAAGCAAGCCTCACTTTCGGGTGCAAAGGATTCCTGGGCAAGGGGTGGAAGACCCCCTTACCCGGGGCACAGGATGAAAACTAGTTAGGGGGAAGGGTTAGCTTAGTTAGACCGACTTCATGGGGCAGGGGTAAGTCCTCATGGAGTCCGTGGAATGGATTAGGTAGAGGGATTGTAGCCAGCTTTAGGTTGGGAAATAAAATTGATTAATGGGATTATTTGGAGACAGTGACAGACTTGAGGATGTGTAGAGGGGACGTAGCTTAGCTACGTAGGTTAAAAGGAACGTGCTGTAGTTTAAGGGACGACGTGGGAGCACGAGTTAGTTAGGGGATGTAGTTAGGAGGATGGCAGAGTTCAGCGGTGTGTGTGTTGAAGAGTTGTGGGTTGTGAGGTGAGTACATGTGCTTGGTGAATGAGTGAGGCCAGCGGGTCTGTGTGAGTGGAGCGAATGGGGAATGCATGGTGCGATGAGTGATTGGGGGGAGGAGTGACTCCCGCCCAAGGGACCCCGGGGTCAGTGTAGAGTGAGTTAGCTGGGTTAGTCAAATTGAAAAATGGAGGTCGTTTTGTTGTTGGTGGGAAAGTAGGCTCGAGACCCATTTGGAGGGGTGCAGGAGCCCTGTTGACGGGCTTGGGAGCGTGGCTGCGAAAGGTGAGTATCGCTGAGTGGGTACCCCGGGCACCAGGCTAGTCGGCCGCGGTAGGCCATGGGCCCATGGGGGGCCGGGATAGCGTAGTGGGCACGGGTGCGCCTGCTTGGTGCGGGGGCCCGGGGCGCCATTAGCCGCGTGGGCAGTGTTGTGGGCACGGGTGACCCTCGGAAAGGGGCCCGGGAGGCCGGCCTGCCACGTGTGCGTTTCAGGGGAGGTGCCATGGGGGGCACTCCCCGGAGTTAGGGAGCTGGTAGGCTCGGAGGCAGTGTAGTGCCCGGGGGTGCCATAGCGGGAGATTCGGCAGAGGGTCGTGCCTGCCAAAGGGAGCCACGTGTCCCAGCCAGGAGACCGTGTGAGGGCACGGAGAGAAAATTGGGGGGCGAGGCCCGAAATTGTAAGGACACCAACACAGGCAACGGGAATCTGGGTTGTTAGAACCAGTAGTTTAAGCGAGAGGCGCTTGTTGAAAGCCCCGGGGTAGTTTAACAGTTAAATGGTTAGGGTAGATTAGGAGATGTACCCCTCCGCACCATCCATCCCCTCGCTGTCGTTGTGGGCCGCTGGACCCACTTGGTGTTAAGATCGCCGAACTCTGGGGAGGCCATTCTGAGGCTTCGTTGGGCCTCGACACAGGACGTTAGCTCTCCCTTGTTCCCCTCTGGGAAGGGAACGTAGGGGTTGGGAGTAGGCTAGGTGACAGAATAGGTTAGCCGAACAAGGACGATAAAGGGGGTTAGGGGACGATTTATAGTGGGGAAGTAAAAATAAAAACAACAAAAAAAATAAGTTGGGGCTAAATTGGGGTTTCACAAATTAAGGGAGTGGGTATGTACAGTGACAGGCAAAGGCGATAGGTTGGGAGGGAGACAGGTAGGTAGGTCCGAGCCCGCCTTCCAAGTGGCCAGCACCACCGCACTCCCTCCACCAACCTCCATTGAACGCCAAAGGCTGGCCAACTTCATCGGCTGGCCGTGTTTTGCTTCAAGGCCTGTGCCGGCCACTTCGTCTGCAGCTGCTGTACTTCAAGGCCTGTGCCGGCCAGTTCATCTGCCGGCTGTGTTTGCCTGCAACGGTCTTCTTCTGCGGGCTGTGTTTGCCTGCTGCCTTTGCCATGCCATGCCCACTGCCCACGTTCACCAGCCCCGTTCAATTTTTGCTTTGCCCCCCCCCCCTGTTCGTTTCCATGTGCGCCAGGATCTGAAAGCAACAGTTTGCAAGCTGCGAGAACTGCCCCGTTGGCAGCTACAACACGGGCCTGCAGTGGCGGCCCGTGCACCGTGTTTGCGTCCATCCATTCATCCATCCGTTCACCCATCCATTCGTTGTGCTCATTGCGTGTGCCACTTGAGCTGGCACGGAGACTGCGTTTGTGCAGCCCAAGCACCGTTGTGGTTCACTGAGTTCAGTTCAAAAGGGAAGGCCTTGGACTGCGTGTGAGCAGCCAGCCACGTTCCCTGTCACCTGCATTGTTTGAGCCAGAGACTGCATGTGGGCAGCCTGGCTCCCTGCTAACTGCTTTTCTTTTGCAGAGTTCAATGATCCTGGGCCATGGTTTAGTGTAAAATTTGTAAGTTAAGGTAAGATGTCCTGTAAATATGAGTGCGCCCCCGGCATGTATGTCTTAGCGCCGGCAATTTTATTTAAGTCGTCCGTGTGAGTGAGTTTGTTTAGATAGTTACGCAGCCCTCAGGTTATTTTGGGGACACGAATACCATGAATGTCGCACTCAGGGATCCGTAGGTAAAATGTACTAGGGGAAAACTACACATGATGGCACACGAAAATTTGACGACTCGGGACGAGTCTGTAAAAAGGGGAGGGGGTAGTGTTGTGGTTACCAGATTCGCAAACCACCATTCAGGTCCCTTAGGTGAGGTATCTCGGCAAGTATATGTGTAGTTAGGCCCAAACCCGTTGTCTAGTGGGAATACATGTCATTTATGCGAGCTGCGACTCTTCAGGATAGCCGTTTTTCTTTTACTATCTTTATTTTGGACCAACCGCCATGATTACCACCACAACCACAACATCAACCACCAACCACAACGCCGCTTCACCACAACCGCCACGACCTTCACGTCACACCTCGCAACCGTAGCATCGCCACCGTTCTTGCCCCGCTGTGGGTACCGGTGTTGGACTCGTGCAGGGCGCACGTTGAACAGCGTGTACAAAATCACGGATTTTGTGCTTCAAAAACGGATCAAAAACGACACACGCCCACTTTTTGCCGTCCAATCGGTGAGCGAGGGGCGATTTGGCCCCGCCTCCAGAAAGATCGATATATGCAAATTTGTGGATCAAAAAGCCTTCACGCCCACTTTTTCTCGGGCCAATGGGGAGCGAGGTGAAAGGTCAAAGGGAGGGGGTCAAAGGCGAAGCTACGGGGGGATAAAAGGACCGTGTTCGTCAGTCAGAGCAGTGTGGAAGTCTGGAGCCCGAAGCCTGCAGTAGCTGGAGAAGCTGAAGAGAGTCGAACAAGGAGAGCCCAAAGAAGAGTCCAGGGTGGAGAGTCCAGAGGCGGAGAGGCGGCAGCGGCGAAGGCAGACGAGGGGGTGCTCGCGACGGTGCCGGGAGCTGCACGCCCGAGGAAGGCCGGCAGCGCGACCTGGCCGAGGTGGAGACGCACACCAGGGATAATAAAGATCCTCTATACCCCGAGCATCAGCAACCCCCTCCTGTTTCCCCCCGCGCTGAGATAGTGTGACCAAGGGGGCCCCTTTCCCACCCCCTGCCAGGCACTGTCCGCGAGGCCCGCGGAGTGAGGCGCCATCGCCACTCCGCGTCTCTTCACCAGACGGGTAGGCGCGACCCGGTCTCGGCCTCAGGCCCGCCTCATTCTTGGGGGTATTTCTTTTCCTTGGTTTTGGGTATGTGTTGTCGGCGCCGTCTGTGAAGTAGAATTGTATAAGTGTTGCCGTGTGCTCAGTAGTCGGTATTAGCTCTGCATTGTTTTCACTTTTATATTTGCTTTTTGTGTAAATGGAATTGTGTTTTCTTTTTTTTGTGTGCTTTTGGTGGAATTGAATGTGTGCTTCCCGTGTGCCGCGAATAAATGTGCTTTATTGTTGAACTGTTCTCCCGCTTCGCTTCGTCTTTTTCTCCCATTGAATCCTCATCTTGCTTCACGTAAAGGGTTGGTAGTGGGCTGAATACGTCCGATAATTAATCGAACCGTCGGGGTCGACGATAACACCGCTCGGTTATTCTGATAGTACGGAACGGGTCGCTTAAGTGGCCCGTGTCCGAAGTCGACCTGCGGCGAGGTGCGATCGCCCGGTCTACCCTCCGCGTGGGTACTTAGGTAGGTCGAATTTGGCGAGCAACCCTATCCCACGCGGGGGCTGATTGGCTCGATCGCGGTGAGACCGAAAGGTCCACCCGTGACTGGTTCCCGGCGTTAGTCCGAGAGGGTCACGACTGGATTGTCCGTCCGGTGGGCGACGTGCCGCGATTCGAGTTACGTGGCCGTCAGCACGCCGGCGGGCGCGAAAACCGCAACAATATATATATATATATATATATATATATATATATATATATATATATATATATATATATATATATATATATATATATATATATATATATATATATATATATATATATATATATATATATATATATATATATATCCACACATACTAAGCCTGGTGTTGGCGCAGTGGTTAGGGCAGCGGCTTAGGATCCAAAAGGTCCTGAGTTCAAGCCCCGTTGAGCCACTGAATTAATACACCAGGGGGTTGACTCAGCCTGTCATCCTTCCGAGGTCGGCGAAATGAGTACCAGTGTACTGGGCCGGTGTATACCCCGGTTAAAAATAGGTGTACCAGATCCCTGTGTCGCAAGAGGTGACCAGGGTTGCGTCAGGAAGGGAATCCAGTGTAAAAAAATGTGCCAAATCACTCTGCGGATCATATGGATGATCC
>NC_140965.1:60327-127827 GCF_056783735.1 Eptatretus burgeri
TCTCCAAACCGTCCTACCTGCGCTGTCCCTCTAATACACTCATTTCTTATCCTATCCATCCTCGTCACTCCCAACGAGAATCGCAGCATCTTTAACTCTGCCACCTCCAGCTCTGCTTCCTGTCTTTTTGTTCGCGCCACCGCCTCCAAACCATACAACATAGCTGGTCTCACTACCGTCTTGTATACTTTCCCCTTCACTCTTGCAGCTACCCTTCTGTCACAAATCACTCCTGCAACTCTTCTCCACCCACTCCATCCTGCCTGCACTCTCTTTTTCACTTCTCTCCCACACTCTCCGTTACTTTGGACAGTTGATCCCAAGTATTTAAACCAATCCACCTTCCCCACCTCAACTCCTTGCAACTGCACCATACCACCACCCTCCCTCTCATTTACGCACATGTACTCCGTCTTACTCCTACTGACTAACATTCCCCTTCTCTCCAGTGCGTACCTCCACCTCTCAAGGCTCGATTCAGCCTGCTCCCTACTCTCCCTACAGATCATGATGTCATCCGCGAACATCATGGTCCATGGAGACTCCAGTCTGATCTCGTCCGTCAACCTGTCCATCACCATTGCAAACAGGAAAGGGCTCAGAGTCGATCCTTGGTGCAATCCCACTTTAACCTTAAACCGGTCCGTCATTCCTACCGCACACCTCACCGCTGTCACACTGTCCTCATACATATCCTGCACGATCCTCACATACTTCTCCAACACTCCCGACTTCCTCATACAATACCACAACTCCTCTCTTGGCACCCTATCATAAGCTTTCTCTAAATCCACAAACACACAATGTAACTCTTTCTGGCCTTCCCTATACTTCTCCATCAACATTCTCAAAGCAAACATCGCATCAGTGGTGCTCTTTCCTGGCATAAACCCATATTGCTGCTCACAGATCATCACCTCTCCTCTCAACGGAGCTTCCACTACTCTTTCCCACAACTTCATGGTGTGGCTTAACAACTTTATCCCTCTGTAATTTCCACAGCTCTGCACATCACCCTTATTCTTGAAAATCGGAACCAGTACACTTAATCTCCACTCCTCCGGCATCCTCTCACTTTCCAAGACTATTAAACAATCTGGTGAACAACCCCACTGCCATCTCTCCTAAGCACTTCCATGCCTCCACTGGTATACCATCTGGGCCAACCGCCTTTCCACTTTTCATCTTCTTCATAGCAGTCCTCACTTCATCCTTACTGATCCACCCCACTTCCAGATTCACTATCTCCACCTCTTCCAACCTTCTCTCTCTCTCATTTTCTTCATTCATCAGCTCCTCAAAGTACTCCATCCACCTTCTCAACACACTCTCCTCGCTCGTCAGCACATTCCCATTTGCGTCCTTTATCACCCTAACCTGCAGCACATCCTTCCCAGCTCGGTCCCTCTGTCTTGCCAATCGGTATAAATCCTATTCCCCTTCTTTTGTATCCAACTTCTCATACAGCTCGTCATATGCCTTTTCCTTGGCCTTAGCCACCTCTCTTTTTGCTTTTCGACGCCACTCGTACTCCTGCCGACTTTCTTCATCTCTCTGACTATCCCACTTCTTTTTCGCCAACCCCTTCTTCCTTATACTTTCCTGTACTTCCTCATTCCACCACCAAGTCTCCTTATCTTCCTTCCTCTGTCCAGATGTCACACCAAGTACCTTCCTAGCTATCTCCCTCACAACTTCTGCTGTCGTTGCCCAATCATCCCACCCATCTTTACCACCATCCAACGCCTGTCTCACCTCCTCCCTAAATTTCACGCAACAGTCTTCCTCCTTCAGCTTGCACCATCTGGTCCTTGGTTCAGCCCTCACTCTCTTCCTCAACCTCACCTCTAAAGTCATCCTACAGACCACCAATCGATGCTGTCGAGCTACACTCTCCCCTGCCACAACCTTACAGTCACTAATCTCTTTCAGGTTGCATCTCCTACTTAAGATGTAATCCACCTGTGTGCACTTTCCTCCACTCTTGTATGTCACCCTGTGTTCCTCCTTCTTCTTGAAATACGTGTTTACCACTGCCATTTCCATTCTTTTTGCAAACTCTACCACCATTTGCCCTTCCACATTTCTCTTGTTGAGACCGTACCTCCCCATCACCTCCTCATCCTCTTTATTCCCTTCCCCAACATGTCCATTGAAATCTGCTCCAATCACCACTCTTTCATCCTTGGATACACTCTCCACCACTTCATCTAACTCACTCCAGAAATCTTCTTTATATTCCATCTCACACCCCATATGTGGGGCATATGCACTGATGACATTCATCATCACCCCTTCAATTTCCAACTTCACACTCATCACTCGGTCAGACACCCTCCTCACCTCCAATACCCTCTTGACATGATCTTCCTTCAAGATTATCCCGACACCATTTCTCCTCCCATCCACACCATGGTAGAACAGTTTGAAACCACCTCCAATGCTCCTCGCCTTACTCCCCATCCACTTGGTCTCTTGTACACACAGTATGTCCACCTTTCTTCTCTCCATCATATCAGCCAACTCTCGTCCTTTGCCAGTCATCGTCCCAACATTCAGAGTTCCAACTCTCACCTCCACTCTTCTACCCTTCCCCCTCTCCCACTGCCTCCGGACTCGCCTTCCCCGTCTCCTTCTCCTCCTTCGCCCAGCAGTAGCACAATTTCCACTGGTACCCTGCTGACCACCGGTACCGGTGGCGGTCGTTGGTAACCCGGGCCTCGACCGATCCGGTATGGAAATTCGTTTTGTTGTCCGCATAATGATTTGGCATAGGTTTTTACGCCGGATGCCCTTCCTGACGCAACCCTGGTCGCCTCTTACGACACACAGGGATATGGTACACCTATTCTAACCGGGGCATACACCGGGCCCAGTACAACTGGTGCTCATTTCGCCGACCTCGGAAGGATGGCAGGCTGAGTCAACCCCCTGCTGTTTTCGACTTGGTATATATATATATATATATATATATATATATATATATATATATATATATATATATATATATATATATATACACACACATATATATATATATACACACTATATATATGCATATACATACATATATTAATTCAGTGTCCCAACGGGGCTTGAACTCAGGACCTCTTGGGTCCCAAGCCACTGCCCTTACCACTGCGCCAACACCAGGCTTATATATATATATATATATATATATATATATATATATATATATATATATATATATATATATATATATATATATATATATATATATATATATATATATATATATATTTATATATATATATATTTTGTTACGAATTTGGGAATTCGATTGCACACAACATTGAGGTTCCTTTAGTCAGTTATGTCGATAAGTGTTTGTTCCCTAGATCGTTCACCTTCCATTGTTTAATGGGCAGAAATCGATTAAGTGCGCTGCGAGGTTCAATTTAATAGTTCGGGAGCGATCATAACACAATGGAGACGCCTCTCCCCCTCTTCTGCGAAGAGGAAAAAGAACCCTCCGTCCTGAATCACGGGATGTAAACAACTCCCTTCCACTCGTGGTTGTGTGGGCACGGGGGGATGAGTCATGCCGGGAGCAGAGGAAGGGTGGAGGAGAATAAGGAAAGGATTCTCAGTTGGTTCGGGTCGTTGTTCAGTTGAGCTTCGGCTTCTGCTTTAGGCTTTTAGTAAGCTTTTTGCTTCGGCTTGGCTTTTAGCAGGCCTTTGGGTTCTGCTTGGCGAGGGTTGAGACCTTTGGTTCAGTGAGCTTCGGTTCTGCTTGGCGAGGTGGAGGCTTTTTGGAGAGCTTTTTTCTTCGGCTTGGCTTTTCAGCAGACCTTCGGGTTCTGCTTGGCTCGATTCGATTCGTCGAAGAGAGGCTTTTTTTTTTGTATACCTTGTCGAGGCTCGTTTGAGAGCTAACACACAACGCACAGCAAGGGGGCATGAGACAAGAGGGGCGGGAGTGGGAGGGACAAAACAGTGGGGATCAGACACATGAGGAGAGAGGCTTTGTTCATCGGAGAAGAGTTGAGCTTGTTGCTCGGCTGGCTCTTCTTGGTTCGTGGAGCTCTTTGTTCTCCGCTTGGTTCCCGGCTTGGTGCGACTCATCGGCCTCATCTTGGAGGTGAATCTTCGAGATAGCGATGCATCAACGGGAAGGATCGGCGCCTCGTCTCACCAGCATGTGTTCGGAAGTGTGAGAGGATTCACTGGAGCTCGGGAAGGATCGCGGCTCATGGCGATTGGATCCAGCTCGCTCTTGCTGGAGCCCGGGTCCGAACAGCTTGAAGACCACACGAGGTGCAGAAGTTCGAGATAGGTTCTGGGTTTCAGCTCATCTGTCCTCCGGGTTGGAGTCCGTTATTAAAGGCATCAGCCACCATTTCTTGGGTGTGTGTGTGTGTGTGTGTGTGTGTGTGTGTGTGTGTGTGTGTGTGTGTGTGTGTGTGTGTGTACGTGTGTCCGTGGGCCCGTCTAATAAGTAGGAAACTGTTAAGTGCCTGTTATATTTGCTTCACATTGGAATAGAACTCGGCTGTAGGAATTTTTTGCTCGTGTCTTTTTTTTCCCCATCCCCCCATTCATTGCATTGCCTGTGTTCAAATAAATGTCCCCATTGTTAAATGTCACCCGCTCGTTGCGTCCCTTCCTCTCATTGATTGAGCATTTTGTGTGTTGGTAGTTAGAAAGCCGTTGGTTTTCCGTAAAAGGCGGACATTCGGACCAAGGGTTCTCGGCGATTAAGCCGCTCGGAATCGCCCATGGGACAGGCTCGCTGAAGCGCCTTGTTACGTTACTACCGCTTGTTACGAGCGACAATCGTGCTTTTGACACTTTCCTCTCGTCCATAAAACATCAGCAAGTACTCTGTCTTGTCTGCATGCTGTCTATTTCTTGTCTGCATGTTGTTTAACATATATCTCGGTAGGGACCCCCTCGAAAACCGTAATCCATAGCTCTCTAGTGAAGAACGGGTTATAGATTAATTTAAAACATTGTCGTGAATGTTTTGCTTGTGTTGTGTTCCCTGATGTTCCCCAATAAATCTGGCTGATTCGTATGAAGTTGCCGCTATGGATTATGCTGTCTGCATGCCGTACGAATTCCGTCGAGGGTGGAATACCCCGTTAGTTGGATCACGTGGGTATTTAGGTAAATTGAAGATTGGCAATCGACCCTACCCCACGTGGTCTGCCCATTGGCGTATTTCGGTTCCTGCACAAGGACCCATCAACTTCGGAGTTATCCGGGCGGCGATCTATATTATGGGCGATCGGTCGGGCCGACTCGACTTGCGGCTCCGTCAGAGCGGTCGGCTCGCGGCCGACACCCGGAACCTTAACAATATACAAACATATATATATATATATATATATATATATATATGTATATTGTGACGGAAATGGCCCTTGGTATGCCACAAAATATAGGATTAGCTCAGATCCCCCCATTAAATGCATGTTTAGCCAGGCTGTTCAGTAAAATGGACATTACATGTGTGTCGGGAGGTGTCACAGGCTGTTATTTGTTTGTGCAGTGGTGGTGGATCGAGAGCTCCTTCTTCTTCCTTCCTCTCACTGGGCGAGACTTCGCCCAGCGCGCTGAGAGGGGGAGTGGCCAAAAAGAGGAAGTGGAACTAGGGGGAGGAGTTTGTTGGATTCGTAAAAGCGGCACGCCCCAAAAAGACAAGGTTGAAAAGAACTGGGAGGAAGGAGTTGAGAAGTCGGGCTTTGGGGCGGGATTGCAAGAGAGAAACGACGGGTGTCGAGGTGCGATCTGCTGGTCAAGCAGTCGGGCTTCGAGGCGGGAAGGCAAGAGAGAAACAACGGAGCCTCTGACGGTCCCTACTTACCTCACGGCTCGACGACGACTTGGAATCCCATGGACCCAGCCTGCCGGAACCCGGCACCTCGATTTAGCCTTGTCTGGTGAACAGGCCAGGCCTGGACTTGAATGCTGGACCTTGTGAGAAACCAGCTCAAACCCATCGTCGATCTGACGCTCTTGTGCCGTCGACCTTACGCGGGGTCAGAACGCGCGGAGGCCGCATGTGGTGCGACAACGGAAGGCGAGCGCCATTTCGCCACGTGGCATGCTCGAGCTTGGGGACTCGAATCCGTGGACATCCGCTTGTTACGAGCGACAATCGTGCTTTTGACACTTTCCTCTCATCCATGAAACATCACCAAGTACTATGTCTTGTCTGCATGCTGTCTATTTCTTGTCTGCATGTTGTTTAACGTATATCTCGGTGGGGACCCCCTCAAAACCCATAATCCGTAGTTCCCTAGTTAAGAACGGGTTATAGATTAATTTAAAACATTGTCGTGAATGTTTTGCTTGTGTTGTGTTCCCTGATGTTCCCCAATAAATCTGGCTGATTCGTATGAAGTTGCCGCTATGGATTAATTTGTGTTGCATCGAGGAACGATCCGCTCGATTGGCATATAAAACCAAAATGGTTACAGACTGGCAGAAAACGCTCAGCATCTGACAGAACCAGTCTGTAACCGGGGTCTATTTCCCCAACTTGTAAGGTCCAGGGGTATGTTGGTATCGCGATTGAAGACGCGTAACCCGAGACCTGTGCTGAGCCAGCCGGCGTTATAAACCCCGGAGACGGCGGTGGTGAGGGTGGCGCCGAATCTGTAACGTTTGGCTATCAAGAGTCGGGTGCAAATCCCGCCACCGCTGAATCCTTAACAATATATTCACACACACACACACACACACACACACACACACACACACACACACACACACACACACATATATATATATATATATATATATATATATATATATATATATATATATATTGTCGTGATCCCGCCTGTTGAATATCTTCCAGCACGAAATACTGACGTTAATGTCCGAGTTTCAAGCAGTCCACATGTGGACAAAGAGAACACAAAACACTTTCCACTGTGTTTCAGATCGACCTCCAGGGGTAGGCATGATCTTTTATTGGCTCGGTCTACAAAAGGCTGGTAACAGAAATTGAATACACAGCACAAAATCTGCCAGAACTCCTGGCAACAATAAAGTTCCAAAACACAAACTGCACAACTCACAGCTCCGCTCACGATATCCGGGAATAACGATCACAGTCTTCCGGATTTAACTCAATCCTTTCGTCGGAGCTATCAACGATCAGCGCGACTGGGCTGTCGAGAGTCTTTTAAAAAAACCACTTGAAAATCGCATTCAAACATGCGATTCGGAGCGCGCGATATATTTTCCCACTCGCGATCTTAGAGCCATGTCTGTTGCCAACAATGGCGCCCCAGCTCTCTTTGGTACACCCACCACGTGCCAACCAGCCCACCAATCCCTGGGAGCCTGAAAAAGGTCACCTGACGTTGTGGGTGGACACTAAATTTGGTGAGAACATGGTTTTTCTCACAGTCCTCCCCACCTAAAGTAAAACCCGTCAGATAGACGGCGTTTAAAACCAGTTATTGTACTAGTTGCAAATCACAGGGCAATATGATGGCGGTGATCATTCACAATTTTGTACAATAAACAATGTTCATCCACAACACAATATTAAATATACTACACCACATTAATATCTACCCCACCATATTTACCCATCGCCCGCACCACAATAGAGAGACAAAGGGAACTAAACTTAAGTTTGGTGCTCCTTGTCTACGAGATGGCGACCAAGGAGGTCAGCTAGTCTGTTCTCCACTCCTTTCACATGTTTGACTGTGAGGTCGTATTCGGAGATGAGAAGCGCCCAGCACAGAATACGCTGGTTTGTGGTTTTGGCTTGGCTGAGCCAACCAAGCGGGTGGTGGTTGCGGTAGATGGTGATGGATCCATGGCCAATATAGATAGCTATCACAATAGCGCTTGATGTCTCGCGACATGGCAGGCTATATGAACTGATCCTTGACATTGGCTAAGGTCTTGGCTGCTCCGACCTGACCCAAGGAAATATTGTCATGGGCCAATTGCATGACTGACTGACGATGCTTCCCCGGTACGACAGCTCTGTGTCGTACCTTCCACGTCTGGGTGGAGGACATGTTCTTGGGGGAATGTTTATGCATCAGCACACCTGCACCATTGACATAGTAGCCTGTTCGTCCAGGCTCGGAGTCTTCTCCCTTCTCCCAGAGGGTAGCAAGGGTGGGATCGAAGTGCTGATCCTCCACTAGACTGGTTACCGCAGACAATGTGGGAGTGACCTCAGGCACAGAACTGGGGCTGTGAACCGCCTCGGAGGACTGACCCTCCTCACCGGATTCGCCGACCGGCGAACAAGTAGCTGGGGTCCCCGTGCCACAGATGGGAACGGTCCCTGAGGAGCCCGGCTCCTGGGGTTGGCCTGACTGGAGGCTCGGGTGGACTTCATTCGAAGCAACGTCAACGTCGGAGGCTGGAGATTAGGTGCGAGGATCCTCGGGCCAGAGTGATGATTTGTCTGACTCCGCCACTCTCTCCACCTGTTTGCTCTGGGATCTGGTGGCCACCCCACAGGTCAGAGTCAATAACTCTTCCCTGGCCATTGCATCATTGCCAATCAGCAAGGATACCCCCGATACCGGGTAGTAGGGTACCACCGCACAGGTCATCGGACCCGTAAAAATGTCACTCCGGACATCGATGAGAGCAAGGGGATACCAGCCAGGAACCTGGTTAATGCCCCGAAGGATGATATACTCGCCGGTATAATGCATCTGAGAGGCCAGAACTACCCCCGCCCGGAGAAAACACAGCGACGCCCCAGTATCCCGAAGGTATTGGGCCTTAAACTTCACCACTGAATCAGGGCACCCACTAAGGCTATCCCCGAATAATCCTGATACAAAGGATGAATGGACTTAACCTCGGTGGCAGTGACCTCTGTCATCGATGCCACCGTCATGCTCGAGGGCCCAGTTGATGACCTCCACTGACCTTCCTCCGATTTAACAGCTGGGCTGCCTCGATAGGCCGGACGAGCTGGGTTAGAGAAACAGCGGTCTCCACCGTGCCCCATGCGTTTGCATAACTCGCACCAGGGCCGTGCGCTGGCCTGCAGCTCGTGACCGCCACCAGTGGAGGGCATCGGGGAACCCTTCCCCTCGAGCCAGCCGCCGGGCAGATGGGGGGGGGGGCAGGCGGTCTTGACCGCAGAATCCTCCATTTTACGACGCGACTGCGTGGCTTGCAACATTTTGCATGCCAAAACATGTTTATCAATAAGCTTGACGCAGTCTGACAAGGAAATAGTGTCTTTATCGACAAGAAACAACACTAAGTCCGGCGGAAGCTGTTGATCGATACGGTAACGCAGCAGGAGTTCCGCAACCGCCGAAGGTAACTCAATGCTGCTCCCTTCGAACCATCTCTGCAGCTGTTCCAACAAGACCCGCGAACGTTCCTCATAGGTTTGACTGGACTGACGAGTCCATCTGAAAAAACTATGCCTATAAATACACGGGGACACCTCATAGGCGTTCAAAATCTCGGCCTTCAACTTCCGGTATTCGTTTACGTCCTCGGTTGCCATCCTCGCATATACCTCATTCGCCTTTTCAGATAGATGGCCAACAAGATGGCCGATCCACAAGCTCTCATCAATGCCACCGGAAGTCAACTACTTCTCCGCCATCTCCAGATACATTTCTGGCCTCGTGTCTCTCGTCCAGTCCGGCAAATGAACATGAACAATTTCCGGGACTCGTGCAGCAGACACATCTGCCCACTGTGGTTCAGTCAACATTGGCCACTCAAGCTCTCTGACGCATTCAGCCTCTGCCGCATCATGCTGCCTGAGTTGCTCAGCCTCTGCCCTCTAATTCTCCCTGAGTCGCTCAGCCTCTGCCCTTTCACTCTCCCTGTTATACATGTCGAGTTGTTGAGCCAGGGTCAGCCCGGACCAGAAGGTCGAACGCATGCATTTAGTCATGATGGGATCGCTCCCTAACATATCGGGTCCAGTGACCGGATCAAGGCTGATTGCGTCACTCACATCGACACCCACGTGACTGTCAACATGATCAGGTTGATCTCTCACTTCTCCAGCCGACATGGTTTGGCTACAAGTTATCATACGACATGAGCACAAAACACTGAGTCTAAAAGGAGGCTGGGTCGAAATATTTCAGCAATATCTTTCACCACATGGGATGGGGCAATTCACACAGCGGAGGCAAACAATATTGGGGTGATACACGTAATTCACACACAACGCTCTGTTGGGGAAATACGACACGAAATACCCAAAATCACCACCGCACCAAAAATTGCCAATGAGAAAATGCAACGAACAAATAACTCACGTTTTAAATTTTTTTTTTATTCTTGGCCGATGACCGGCGAAAACACAAGAAAGCGTCCTTTGGTGAGAAGGTTCCCCCAAGATGGCGTCTGCCGGTGAGAAGGTTCCTCCAAGATGGCGTCCGCTGGTGAGGGAACGATGATCAGATGAAGGAAGATGGCGGCCCACTGTGGAATTTGCCTCAGCTCGAATGTCTCTAACTTGAATGAATCCCGGACGAGCCGCCCATTTGTCGTGATCCCGCCTGTTGAATATCTTCCAGCACGAAATACTGACGTTAATGTCCGAGTTTCAAGCAGTCCCCATGTGGACAAAGAGAACACAAAACACTTTCCACTGTGTTTCAGATCGACCTCCAGGGGTAGGCACAATCTTTTATTGGCTCGGTCTACAAAAGGCTGGTAACAGAAATTGAATACACAGCACAAAATCTGCCAGAACTCTTGGCAACAATAAAGTTCCAAAATACAAACTGCACAACTCACAGCTCCACTCACGATATCTGGAGCTAACGATCACAGTCTTCCGGATTTAACTCAATCCTTCAGTCGGAGCTAGCAACGATCAGCGCGACTTGGCTGTCGAGAGTCTTTTAAAAAACCACTTGAAAATCGCATTCAAACATGCGATTCGGATCGCGCGATATATTTTCCCACTCGCGAACTGAGAGCCACGTCTGTTGCAACAATGGCGCCCCAGCTCTCTTCGGTCCACCCACCACATGCCCACCAATCCCTGGGAGCCTGAAAAAGGTCACGTGATGTTGTGGGTGGGACACTAAATTTGGTGAGAACATGGTTTTTCGCACAATATATATATATATATATATATATATATATATATATATATATATATATATATATATATATATATATATATGTATATATATATATCTTCTTCTTCTTTCGGCTCGCTCCCGTTAGGGGTCGCCACAGCAGATCAACCGTCTCCATTTCGCTCTTTCCTCCACATCTTCCATTGACACTCCAACCACCCGCATGTCTGCCCTCACCGTATCCATGAACCTCTTCTTTGACCTTCCTCTTCTCCTCTTGCCTGGCGGCTCCATCTTCAACATCCTTCTCCCGATATACTCCGCTTCCCTCCTGCGCACATGTCCAAACCATCTCAATTTCGCCTCTCTCACTTTGTCTCCAAACCGTCCTACCTGCGCTGTCCCTCTAATATACTCATTCCTTATCCTGTCCATCCTCGTCACTCCCAACGAGAATCGCAGCATCTTTAACTCTGCCAACTCCAGCTCTGCTTCCTGTCTTTTTGTTAGTGCCACCGCCTCCAAACCATACAACATATATCTGGTCTCACTACCGTCTTATATACTTTCCCCTTCACTCTTGCAGCTACCCTTCTGTCACAAATCACTCCTGCAACTCTTCTCCTCCCACTGCATCCTGCCTGCACTCTCTTTTTCACTTCTCTCCCACACTCTCCGTTACTTTGGACAGTTGATCCCAAGTATTTAAACCCATCCACCTTCCCCACCTCAATTCCTTGCAACCACACCTGTATGTGTGTGTGTGTATGTATATATATATATATATATATATATATATATATATATATATATATATATATATATATATATATATATATATATATATATATATATTGTGACGTCCACGGGACTTGAACAGTCCCGCCAACATAGAATGAGCCGAAACGATGGAGGCGGTTTATTTTTTATAACCCAAAGATGGCGGTTTTAATCGCTCTACCGCAAACGGGATGAGGAAGGTGGCACGAGTCACTTTTCACAGAGTTAATAGTGTTTATTTCTCCAACCAGAAATAAGACTCGGCAAGAGGAGGGATCCGGGGCGATTCGACGGGATGGTGGTGTGGGTTCGGGCGTGGGGAAAACACAAACAATTCCAATGGATATACAAATCTCAAACCCTCTAAGATGCCAGGTACACACACACACACACACACACACACACACACACACACACACACACACACACACACACACACACACACACACACACACACACACACACACACACACACACACACACACACACACACACACACACCGTAGCTGGTCCTGGTGGTCAGGCTGGCCCGTGGTGTAGACGCAACAGTCCCTGGATTGGCGTCGGACGAGCTGGCGTTGCGCTCGTCAGGGGCAGGAGACACCGTGGTGCTGTCAACCTCCTGGTGTCGGCGCAAGTCTCCTTGCGCAAGTCTTTTACCTCCTCCGCCAAATTCATCCCTTGCTTCCTCAGCTCTCCCCACTCTTCTGCATGCAGCTGCATAGGAGCATCCACACAGGCACGATGACGTTCCAGGCTTTCATGCACTTTATCAACCCGAATGTTCATTGCATCAATTTTATCTACCAATTTTTTCCGTATATTTTCCCCCTCCAATGTAATTTCTACCTTTGTTTCCTTCAATCTATCCTCGAATTTACTTTGTATTACCCCCAATTGAACATCCACACACTCCTGCATCTCAGTTTTCATTTTCTCCATCTTTTCCCCCAATTCATCCCTCATTAAATCAATCCGTGCACCCAACTGTTCCCCCATTACCCCCAATTGATCTGTCATTTCTGCCCTCTGTGTCACGAATTGATTTTCCCTTTGTGCCGTCATTTCTGCCCTCTGTGCCATCATGTCTGCCCTCTGTGTCACGAATTGATTTTCCATTTGTGCCGTCATTTCTGTCCTCTGTGCCGTCATGTCTGCCCTCTGTGTCACGAATTGATTTTCCATTTGTGCCGTCATGTCTGCCCTCTGTGTCACGAATTGATTTGCTATTTGTACTGTCATGTCTGCTATTAAACGTTCCAACATTGTCTGGATCGTCATCGCACCGGTTTCCGGCGCTGCCGGCCCCGTTACGGGCGATGAAGCACGGCCCACGGTTGGAATGGGGGAGGTTCCAATCCTACCCCCGTCTCTCCCTTCTTCCCCCGACTCGCTGCCACACACATGGCCTTCCTCCTCAAACATCTGCACATCCACCATGGTGCAGAAGTCCCGTTTGCCGCCAATTAAATTTAATTTGAAAACTCCCGCCAAAATTTTCCCATTGCTCGCGCGCTTTTCTGTAGTAATTTTGTATTCCAATTCGTGGCGAGATCTCAGTCCTGATATATTCTCCCGGTACCAAATATAATTTAGAGGGTTTCGAACATCCCACTCCTGACACCAATGTGACGTCCACGGGACTTGAACAGTCCCGCCAACGTAGAATGAGCCGAAACGATGGAGGCGGTTTATTTTTTATAACCCAAAGATGGCGGTTTTAATCGCTCTACCGCAAACGGGACGAGGAAGGTGGCACGAGTCGCTTTTCACTGAGTTAATAGTGTTTATTTCTCCAACCAGAAATAATAAGACTCGGCAAGAGGAGGGATCCAGGGCGATTCGACGGGATGGTGGTGTGGGTTCGGGCGTGGGGAAAACACAAACAATTCCAATGGATATACAAATCTCAAACCCTCTAAGGCACCAGGTACACACACACACACACACACACACACACACACACACACACACACACACACACACACACACACACACACACACACACACACACACACACACACACACACACACACACACACACACACACACACACACACACACAAAACGTAGCTGGTCCTGGTGGTCAGGCTGGCCCGTGGTGTAGACGCAACAGTCCCTGGATTGGCGTCGGACGAGTTGGCGTTGCGCTCGTCAGGGGCAGGAGACACCGTGGTGCTGTCGACCTTCTGGTGTCGGCGCAAGTCCGCTCACAGCCGCCAGGGAGCCAGTTCTGGCGCCAAGTTGCGAGCAGGAGAGGGAGGCAGGTCCGCCCGCCGTTCGAACCCGTACTTCGAGCCAGCAGAACCCCAGAGCCAACCGAGGTGAGGCACGAGGCACAGCAAGGCCAGAAGACACGATGAATCCAGGGTCGAATCAGCGCAACAAAACAGCACGCTCCCAGCACAACAGCCTCCACCAAAACCGTTTTTCTTTACCGATCTTCTTCCTCCCACCCCTTTTCCCAGAACAGAACCTTTTTATCCTCGAGTCCTCGTCACTTCCAATCAAAACGTTTTATTGGCCCTCCGCCGTCTCCTTCCGCCAATCGTGATCACGGGGCGGAGCCATCCGCAGCACTGTCCTGTGACGTCACGGCAAGCCTCCAGGGAATACTAAAAGGGTTTCGGCAGACACACTTACCCTAACCCGTGTCCCTATCTAATTACGTGACAATTATCATTTCCCCCTTGAAGAAATGGACATTTACTCGACAACTTATCACCACTGAATTGCTACTTATTACATCGAGATCCTGGTACACTCGAACAGCATGGCATACCTAATTAAACATCCTAATTACCCTTTGAATGCATACCCCCCCCACTCAGACGTAACACTGCCCCCTCCTCTGGTACCGCAGCTCCTGCAAGGTATATCACAGGCGCTACCATACCAGCCTTAACACTTACTGACTCACACCTGATTAACCGAACGAAATAAAGTAGGAGGGGCAATGGGCAGCGAGCCGCAGCTCACTTACCTATCCTGCTTAATGTACTACCCCCTTATGGCCTTATCCTCGCCTAAACAATCATTTATTTTTTTTTTAATCACATGAGAGCACCGAGCGAAGTTGCACTCCATCCTCTGGATCATCGCTCTTGTCCAACACTCTTCCAGTGATCTGGGGAGGGGAAACAAAAGGTTCCACAAAAACACAACACTTATACTTTACATTCCTAGTCTAAGCCTTAACGACACTATTCACGGAATATTTACACTTGACCGCGTCCCCCAGTGGATGCTAATAGACCCAGTGTTACCTGGGGAGCCAATTTTCAAATTTACTTCCGTCCAAAATTATGCGGACATCATGCCCTTGCTGCACATGTCAAGTTGTGCGGGATCGAGCGGGACTCACACATCTTCACAACACTCACACCATGGTCATCATCACATTTCTAGGTCATGGTCCCCATTTTAATGATGCAGGCTGAATCCCGTCATGGCCGTGGGGTGGGTTACCACAAGATAATGGGGGCCTCTCAGGTGCAACCATGCCCACAGGAAAGCTTAAGTCCAACCCGGACATTTCTCCGCCCCGCTCCCTTTGATTCCCACCCCCCTGGTAGCCATCAGCTCTCACCCCGTACAACACACTGGAAGGGGTCTCACTGGCTCCTCTGGCCTTCCTGGGTCGCCAAGGTCCTACCCGCCTTGGTCGCCCAACCAGACCCTCTCCCAGTTGCCTCCAGACACTGTCACCGTTAGCCACCAGGGGTGAATCTCCTTGAAGGGGGTCGCAATTCCCGCTCACCGTGAGCTTCAGCAATCCATGTGGACAAGCACATCATCCCCACCCACAAAACCCACATGACTCCCCCCACCCCATCGGCCTTACATCTGACACCTGCATTTTAACACTTCACCGACCATGACCTTCCCTGTTACCACACCATGTCCAATAAAAAATCAATGTGTGCACCATACATTTCACTTCTTAACTTGAAACAACTCACACAGCACTTCTCCTAACCCGATCCACGCACCAGCCATTGGACAGCCACTCGTGCCCGCTTTGTTACCAATTACCCACTGTCCCTATTGTCACTCTAAAACCCAGCAGAACTTACAAACCCATGCCAATTTTCCCACGATTCACTTTTTTCACCAAAGGAGGCACTTCGCCACAATCTCACCAGCCGAGCATGGCCCTGTATGCTCAGCCCGATCTACTCTCCCCGACCCCCGACAGTGATTTCCGGACCCGACCTATGAAAGGGCATCTCGGATAGACCTGGCGGTTCAGCAGGAGGATTCATCCTCTCCGGACTTGAAAGTCTATTGGAGGGTCTCTCCATCGCCGGGTACTGGAAATATCGTTGCATGTGTCCTCTTCGCCCGCACCGGAAACAACTCCCCATAAAAGGCCCCCGTGGGTATCTACGTAATGTCTCTTCCGGTTCCGGGCCCCCTCGGCCATAATCGAATTGCTCTATTGGCTGGGCTGGACCCCGCCGCTGTGGCGCACCTACTGCCGAATTACCCTTTATCAAACTTGACAGTATCTGGCAAATTTCCTGAAACATTTGGGTAATGCCAATTTCTCCCAGCCCCCCTCCCTGATCCCGAATCTCCGCCTGTCCAATCATCACCGATGGCCTCTCGGGCACCCGACCCAGCCGACTCCACAAGGCCAGCCTGGCTGCGCACTCAGCCGCTCGGTGAACGGTGGGTGGATCCTATAACTCCACTAGCGCTCGGACCTCAGGGTCAGGAAGAGCAGCTAAAAATTTCTCGAGTGCCAGTCTGTCCCATGCCTCCACTGTTAGGTCCCGATACGCGATCCTAACTGATTGGTAAATGTCCTGTGCCAGCTCCTGCACTGTCTTACCCGGCTTTAATATGCGGTGCTGGAGCTGGGCCCGCACCAGATCACAGTTCGCTGCGAACCCAAACCGACGGCTCAACGCCTCGCAAATGTGGGAGCTGGTCAACATCCCCTCTGCGATCACGTTTAACACATCTGCGGCTGGTCCCCGCAACGTTGCCACCAAATTCCCTGTACGTTCCCGCTCATTCCACCCATTTAGTCGGGAAATACACTCAAATTGCGTCAGAAAAGCTTCAAGGCTCCCTGACCCGTCAAAATTTACCAGGGGGATCACTTTCCCGGTGGCCCGCTTCCCAGTTTCTCCCTTGTCCGAATCCAGCCCAAGGATCAAACACCCTTGTGGCTGCGTATCCAATTTCGGAGCCCACTGTGGCCAAAGATGTTTTGTGGTGAGGGTCTCATGGGTCAATTTTGCCTCCTGTTCCAAACGTTGAATGGACCGATTCACCTCTTCCCGCAGGATCTTCTGGGCCCGCACAACCTCCTCCAAGGCTCCGTCGCGAGTTTGTAGCTGCTCCTCAACCAACCCGGACACTACTTACAAAAGGCGGCTCTACCAGGCCTTTATCCAAGACTTCATCTTGGCTCATAATTTTATCTTGTTCGTCCAAACGAGCCTCCAATCCTTTTACCTCCTCCGCCAAATTCATCCCTTGCTTCCTCAGCTCTCCCCACTCTTCTGCATGCAGCTGCATACGAGCATCCACACAGGCACGATGACGTTCCAGGCTTTCATGCACTTTATCAACCCGAATGTTCATTGCATCAATTTTATCTACCAATTTTTTTCCGTATATTTTCCCCCTCCAATGTAATTTCTACCTTTGTTTCCTCCAATCTATCCTCGAATTTACTTTGGATTTCCCCCAATTGAACATCTACACACTCCTGCATCTCAGTTTTCATTTTCTCCATCTTTTCCCCCAATTCATCCCTCATTAAATCAATCCGTGCACCCAACTGTTCCCCCATTACCCCCAATTGATCTGTCATTTCTGCCCTCTGTGTCACGAATTGATTTTCCATTTGTGCCGTCTTTTCTGCCCTCTGTGCCGTCATGTCTGCCCTCTGTGTCACGAATTGATTTTCCATTTGTGTCGTCATGTCTGCCCTCTGTGTCACGAATTGATTTGCTATTTGTACTGTCATGTCTGCTATTAAACGTTCCAACATTGTCTGGATCATCATCGCACCGGTTTCCGGCGCTGCCGGCCCCGTTACGGGCGATGAAGCACGGTCCACGGTTGGAATGGGGGAGGTTCCAATCCTACCCCCGTCTCTCCCTTCTTCCCCCGACTCGCTGCCACACACGTGGCCTTCCTCCTCAAACATCTGCACATCTGCCATGGTGCAGAAGTCCCGTTTGCGGCCAATTAAATTGAATTTGAAAACTCCCGCCAAAATTTTCCCGCGCTCGCGCGCTTTTCTGTAGCAATTTTATATTCCAATTCGTGGCGAGATCTCAGTCCTGATATATTCTCCCGATACCAAATATAATTTAGAGGGGTTCGAACATCCCACTCCTGACACCAATGTGACATCCACGGGACTTGAACAGTCCCGCCAACGTCGAATGAGCCGAAACGATGGAGGCAGTTTATTTTTTATAACCCAAAGATGGCGGTTTTAATCGCTCTACCGCAAACGGGACGAGGAAGGTGGCATGAGTCGCTTTTCACTGAGTTAATAGTGTTTATTTCTCCAACCAGAAATAATAAGACTTGGCAAGAGGAGGGATCCGGGGCGATTCGACGGGATGGTGGTGTGGGTTCGGGCGAGGGGAAAACACAAACAATTGCAATGGATATACAAATCTCAAACCCTCTAAGGCGCCAGGTACACACACACACACACACACACACACACACACACACACACACACACACACACACACACACACACACACACACACACACACACACACACACACACACACACACACACACACACACAAAACGTAGCTGGTCCTGGTGGTCAGGCTGGCCCGTGGTGTAGACGCAACAGTCCCTGGATTGGCGTCGGACGAGCTGGCATTGTGCTCGTCAGGGGCAGGAGACACCGTGGTGCTGTCGACCTCCTGGTGTCGGCGCAAGTCCGCTCACAGCCGCCAGGGAGCCAGTTCTGGCGCCAAGTTGCGAGCAGGAGAGGGAGGCAGGTCCGCCCGCCGTTCGACCCCGTAGTCCGAGCCAGCAGAACCCCAGAGCCAACCGAGGTGAGGCACGAGGCACAGCAAGGCCACGAGACACGATGAATCCAGGGTCGAATCAGCGCAACAAAACAGCATGCTCCCAGCACAACAGCCTCCACCAAAACCGTTTTTCTTTACCAATCTTCTTCCTCCCACCCCTTTTCCCAGAACAGAACCTTTTTATCCTCGAGTCCTCGTCACTTCCAATCGAGCCGTTTTATTGGCCCTCCGCCGTAGCCTTCCGCCAATCGTGATCACGGGGCGGAGCCATCCGCAGCACTGTCCTGTGACGTCACGGCAAGCCTCCAGAGAATACTAAAAGGGTTTAGGCAGACACACTTACCCTTGCCCGTGTCCCTATCGAATTACGTGACAATTATCATTTCCCCCTTGAAGAAATGGACATTTACTAGACAACTTATCACCACTGAATTGCTTCTTATTACATCGAGATCCTGGTACACTCGAACAGCATGGCATACCTAATTAAACATCCTAATTACCGTTTGAATGCATACCCCACCCCTCAGACGTAACATTATATATATATATATATATATATATATATATATATATATATATATATATATATATATATATATATATATATATATATATATATATATATATATATATATATATATATATATATATATATATATATATATATTAAAATATATATAAACCAAGTCGAAAACACCAGGGGGTTGACTCAGCCTGCCATCCTTCCGAGGTCGGCGAAATGAGCACCAGTTGTACTGGGCCCGGTGTATGCCCCGGTTAGAATAGGTGTACCATATCCCTGTGTGTCGTAAGAGGCGACCAGGGTTGCGTCAGGAAGGGCATCCGGCGTAAAAACCTATGCCAAATCATTATGTGGACAACAAAACGAATTTCCATACCGGATCGGTCGAGGCCCGGGTTACCAACGACCGCCACCGGTACCGGTGGTCAGCAGGGTACCAGTGGAAATTGTGCTACTGCTGGGCGAAGGAGGAGAAGGAGACGGGGAAGGCGAGTCCGGAGGCAGTGGGAGAGGGGGAAGGGTAGAAGTGTGGAGGTGAGAGTTGGAACTCTGAATGTTGGGACGATGACTGGCAAAGGGCGAGAGTTGGCTGATATGATGGAGAGAAGAAAGGTGGACATACTGTGTGTACAAGAGACCAAGTGGATGGGGAGTAAGGCGAGGAGCATTGGAGGTGGTTTCAAACTGTTCTACCATGGTGTGGATGGGAGGAGAAATGGTGTCGGGATAATCCTGAAGGAAGATCATGTCAAGAGGGTATTGGAGGTGAGGAGGGTGTCTGACCGAGTGATGAGTGTGAAGTTGGAAATTGAAGGGGTGATGATGAATGTCATCAGTGCATATGCCCCACATATGGGGTGTGAGATGGAATATAAAGAAGATTTCTGGAGTGAGTTAGATGAAGTGGTGGAGAGTGTATCCAAGGATGAAAGAGTGGTGATTGGAGCAGATTTCAATGGTCATGTTGGGGAAGGTAATAAAGAGGATGAGGAGGTGATGGGGAGGTACGGTCTCAACAAGAGAAATGTGGAAGGGCAAATGGTGGTAGAGTTTGCAAAAAGAATGGAAATGGCAGTGGTAAACACGTATTTCAAGAAGAAGGAGGAACACAGGGTGACATACAAGAGTGGAGGAAAGTGCACACAGGTGGATTACATCTTAAGTAGGAGATGCAACCTGAAAGAGATTCGTGACTGTAAGGTTGTGGCAGGGGAGAGTGTAGCTCGACAGCATCGATTGGTGGTCTGTAGGATGACTTTCGAGGTGAGGTTGAGGAAGAGAGTGAGGGCTGAACCAAGGACCAGATGGTGGAAGCTGAAGGAGGAAGACTGTTGCGTGAAATTTAGGGAGGAGGTGAAACAGGCGCTGGATGGTGGTAAAGATGGGTGGGATGATTGGGCAACGACAGCAGAAGTTGTGAGGGAGATAGCTCGGAAGGTACTTGGTGTGACATCTGGACAGAGGAAGGAAGATAAGGAGACTTGGTGGTGGAATGAGGAAGTACAGGAAAGTATAAGGAAGAAGGGGTTGGCTAAAAAGAAGTGGGATAGTCAGAGAGATGAAGAAAGTCGGCAGGAGTACAAGGAGTGGCGTCGAAAAGCAAAAAGAGAGGTGGCAAAGGCCAAGGAAAAGGCATATGACGAGCTGTATGAGAAGCTGGATACAAAAGAAGGGGAAAAGGATTTATACCGATTGGCAAGACAGAGGGACCGAGCTGGGAAGGATGTGCTGCAGGTTCGGGTGATAAAGGACGCAAATGGGAATGTGCTGACGAGCGAGGAGAGTGTGTTGAGAAGGTGGATGGAGTACTTTGAGGAGCTGATGAATGAAGAAAATGAGAGAGAGAGAAGGTTGGAAGAGGTGGAGATAGTGAATCTGGAAGTGGGGTGGATCAGTAAGGATGAAGTGAGGACTGCTATGAAGAAGATGAAAAGTGGAAAGGCGGTTGGCCCAGATGGTATACCAGTGGAGGCATGGAAGTGCTTAGGAGAGATGGCAGTGGGGTTGTTAACCAGATTGTTTAATAAAGTCTTGGAAAGTGAGAGGATGCCGGAGGAGTGGAGATTAAGTGTACTGATTCCGATTTTCAAGAATAAGGGTGATGTGCAGAGCTGTGGAAATTACAGAGGGATAAAGTTGTTAAGCCACACCATGAAGTTGTGGGAAAGAGTAGTGGAAGCTCGGTTGAGAGGAGAGGTGACGATCTGTGAGCAGCAATATGGGTTTATGCCAGGAAAGAGCACCACTGATGCGATGTTTGCTTTGAGAATGTTGATGGAGAAGTATAGGGAAGGCCAGAAAGAGTTACATTGTGTGTTTGTGGATTTAGAGAAAGCTTATGATAGGGTGCCAAGAGAGGAGTTGTGGCATTGTATGAGGAAGTCGGGAGTGGTGGAGAAGTATGTGAGGATCGTGCAGGATATGTATGAGGACAGTGTGACAGCGGTGAGGTGTGCGGTAGGAATGACGGACCGGTTTAAGGTTAAAGTGGGATTGCACCAAGGATCGACTCTGAGCCCTTTCCTGTTTGCAATGGTGATGGACAGGTTGACGGACGAGATCAGACTGGAGTCTCCATGGACCATGATGTTCGCGGATGACATCATGATCTGTAGGGAGAGTAGGGAGCAGGCTGAATCGAGCCTTGAGAGGTGGAGGTACGCACTGGAGAGAAGGGGAATGTTAGTCAGTAGGAGTAAGACGGAGTACATGTGCGTAAATGAGAGGGAGGGTGGTGGTATGGTGCAGTTGCAAGGAGTTGAGGTGGGGAAGGTGGATTGGTTTAAATACTTGGGATCAACTGTCCAAAGTAACGGAGAGTGTGGGAGAGAAGTGAAAAGAGAGTGCAGGCAGGATGGAGTGGGTGGAGAAGAGTTGCAGGAGTGATTTGTGACAGAAGGGTAGCTGCAAGAGTGAAGGGGAAAGTATACAAGACGGTAGTGAGACCAGCTATGTTGTATGGTTTGGAGGCGGTGGCGCTAACAAAAAGACCGGAAGCAGAGCTGGAGGTGGCAGAGTTAAAGATGCTGCGATTCTCATTGGGAGTGACGAGGATGGATAGGATAAGAAATGAGTGTATTAGAGGGACAGCGCAGGTAGGACGGTTTGGAGACAAAGTGAGAGAGGCGAGATTGAGATGGTTTGGACATGTGCACAGGAGGGAAACGGAGTATATCGGGAGAAGGATGTTGAAGATGGAGCCGCCAGGCAGGAGGAGAAGAGGAAGGCCAAAGAAGAGGTTCATGGATGCGGTGAGGGCGGACATGCGGGTGGTTGGAGTGTCAATGGAAGATGTGGAGGATAGAGCAAAATGGAGACAGTTGGTCCGCTGTGGCGACCCCTAGCGGGAGCAAGCCGAAAGAGGAAGAAGAAGATATATATATATATATATATATATATATATATATATATATATATATATATATATATATATATATATATATATATATATATATATATATATACATATATTTGTTGTTGTTCGTCTTTCGGCTGCTCCCGTTAGGGGTCGCCACAGCGGATCATCCGTTATGATCCACATACTGATTTGGCATTGGTTTTACGCCGGATGCCCTTCCTGACGCAACCCTGGTCGTCTCTTATGACACAGGGATAAGGATTGGGTTTCGCCATGATTCCGGGCTGCCCTACACCCTCTCATTGCGCGGCCCAGTGCAGAGCTCCCGTCTTCAAGCGATCCTCCAATCCAGGCCTCCGAGTAGCCGGATTACAGGCGCACGCCACTACGCCCCGTCATATATATATATATATATATATATATATATATATATATATATATATATATATATATATATATATATATATATATATATATATATATATATATATATACATACATATATACACACACACATGCATACATACATCTATGTTAATATTTCGGCACGCCCCTTTTTTTGTTTCACCATCAGATTTTTGTTACTGCATGAAATGAAACAAGCTTTGACATATATAGATAGTAATGATATTTTTGTCTTCCTTAAGAGGCCCCTCAAAATTTGTTTTGATGATTATGGTAGTTAAACAGTTTAAAAACTCCATTTGCAAAATGGGAGGAATTATTGCACAAAAAAGAAATAAAAATGTTTCCCATTTTTTAGAGGACCACAAAGATGAGCGGCTCATAGAATCACGCTCCATTTGGGGAGAAAACAGTTGAGTTCATACCTGACGAATTTGCACTTTCCATGTGCTGTAGTTTCTTCACAAAACCATGACTTTCTGACTAAGTACAAAGCATTTCTTTGCTTTTTTTTTAAACATGGTTGCCGTTTTGAAATTTTCATCGACCGATACCCGCTGCCCAGCCGGACCAACTGCTAACAAAGTATCGCCCGGTCAGTTACGGTTAAACCCAAAATCATGATCATCGTTTTAGTGTGGAGGTGAGTACTGACAGTGTACTTGGGTCTTTTCCGGGTGGGTGCGGGATTGAGCACCGGGATTGCGGATACCGGGATTTCCGGGTGGGAGCGGGATTATGTGCACGTGCACATAAAAATCTGGCAACCCAACTTGAGTTGAACAATAATGACCGCTTGATCCTTGAAATTTGAACCGACAGAAATAGCCTTCGAGCCTTCAGTGCTTCAGTGAGCCTTGAGTCTACCGCTCCGTAAAAGTACTTCTTCAACCGTCTCACAAGTAAGAGTTCGATCGTGATGGCAGATGCCAATAATAACAAGGAATATGAAGACTCCTCAAGTCACTCCTCTGATGAAAATTCTGTTGCAAGCATCCCCCCAAGTCCAAGCCCGAGCCTTGATCCTAACAGTGATATTGAACATCCTCATAAATCAATGGATAAAAATGATATAATATATTGTTTAAAATACATTCATGCTATCATATGTTGCCAGTGACGCCCGTCGAAGACACTCCACCGACTTGTACATATATATATATATATATATATATATATATATATATATATATATATATATATATATATATATATATATATATATATATATATATATATATATATATATATACACACACATACATATTGTTACGGCTGTGGAAATTCGCAGAACACCATATAGGTCCTTAGATCAATTATGCCGATAAGTCTGTGTTCAGATAGATTTCCCCACCGTTGTCTAATGGTATTATTCGTGTCACCCGGGCTGTGATCTTTGAGGTAGCCGTTTTTCTTTTACTATCGTTATTTTGGACCAAACACAACTCCAACCACCAACCACCTTCTCCGCAACCCCATCCACCAACAACCTTCTCCACCACGCCAACCACCTTCTCCACCACGCCAACCACCAACCACCTTCTCCACCACACAAACCGCCTTCACAACAACGACATCTCCTCACCATCTCCTAATCGATATTTCCCCCAATAGACCAACACGAACAGCATCGCCTCACCTTCATCTCCGAAGCAGCACCATCTTTACGCCAGCCATGGCGAGTCCGCATCGAACGGCATCGCTGCAGGCAGACGGGGGGGGGGGGTGGGGGGGGGGGTTTGCTCACCGCGCCAGTCGGTGATCTTGCGCACGTCCGCTCGCCATGCAAGTCGATGATCTCGCGCACGTCTGCTCTGTGCAAGCTTCGTCCGAGATTCGGATCAAGAGAGTGAGTGGGGCGGAGCCAGTGGGGGTGAGAGGTGAGAGTGCGAAGGCCAAACCTCGTCTCTCGGGCCCTATAAAAGGCCAAGCGGAACGCCAAGCGCGGTCAGTCGGTGGAGTGTCTGTCAGGGTTCGGAGAGCTTGGAGCCTGGAGCCTGCAGTCGGTGGAGAAGCTGAGGAGAGCGGAGGAGACGCGAGCTGGGAGCATGTCCAAGCCTGCTGTGCCGCGCGGAGCTGCGTATTCGTGTGCGAGCCGGAGAGAACTCGCCAACCAGCACCAAACGGTCTGAGGTGATCGGGCTTCGGAACAGTCCGAGCATCGCTGAGGGACGGACGTGTTTGTTAAGAGAGCATCAACTCAGAAAGAGCAAACACCCATTTGTTCCTTTCAGGTGTTGCCGGCTGGGGCCCGAATCATCAGGCAGCGGCTGTGCCGCGGTTACGCTAGCTGCCGTGGGGACGGAACTTTGCAGGTCGCCCCAGCGAGGAAGGTAACCTGCGCGGCCTCTTGGAGCTCCTTCAGTCGTCAAAGCTCCATGACATAAAGACCCTGAGAGGTCCAGTCTACCCCCCTGTCTTTGAGGGGGTTTTTCCTTGCTTTTCTTTCTTTGAAAGTTGTGGCGCCGAGTCCGTTAAGTACAACTGTGTATAAGTGTGTAACGAATAAATAAACGGTCATAGTTCCTTTCATTGTTTTTGTTGGCTGAAGCATTGCATATGTGCATGCTTGTATACGTGCCTGTATGAATACCTGACTGCATACTTGTGTGAATAAATGTGCTTGTTTGAACGTTGACCTGCTCATCATGTCCTCTTTCCCCAATTGAACTGCCATCTTGCACTCGGGATATGTCAGGGTCAGGTCAGGTATGGGAGCATGTGCCAGAACAGCACGTCGCTGCGTCCACTTTCCGCCGGTACTCCAGGGGCCTCCGTCTGGCCATCCCCCAGGCAGATGCCAGGCCCATCCCCATCTCCTTGAGATGATGGTCAACCTGTTGCAACCATGAGGCACGTGGTCGACCCACTGGCCTCCTCCACTCATGAGACTCCCTCGCTGAGAGAATCTGGTGAGCAGGATCAGAGTCAAGAAAACGAGCCACATGTCCATACAGCCGCAACTGACGCTCAAGGACTATGCAGGTAACAAATCTCATCCGAGTATCTCTCAGCAACCGCTCGTTGGACACAAAATCCGACCAGCGATAGCCAAGGATTCTCCGAAGAGACCTGGTACCAAAGGAATTAAGTCTCCGTCTCAGATCCTTGGTCAGAGTCCAAGTCTCGCACCCATAGAGCAAGACTGGAAGTACCAAGGACCTGAAGACTCGGACTTTCGTCCTCCTGCACAGGTACCGGCAGCGCCACACCCCATGATCCAGTGAATCCATGACTCCCCAGGCCCGACCCAGACGTCTATTGACCTCTGACTCGCAGCCAGCAGAGACATGAATATCACTGCCAAGGTAAGTGAATCTCTCCACGACCTCAACATCCTCACCATAAACAGACACAGACAGGACAGCAGCATCCAAGATGTCACCGAAAGCCTGGATCTTAGTTTTGACCCAAGAAACCCGTAATCCCAACGGCTCCGACTCCTCATTCAGCACATCGAGGGCCCCAAGAGGATGTCTAAAGTCTCTGCAAAGATGACTGCATCATCTGCAAAGTCAAGGTCCGAGATCTTGACATTCCCAAATGACGCACCGCAACTTGATCTCTCCGACATCCTCCCAAGAATCCAGTCCATACAAGTGCTGAAAAGTGTGGGGGCAAGTACACATCCCTGACGAACTCCAGTAACAACTGGAAATAAGTCAGAGATGGTACCACCACACTTCACAGCACTCTCAGTACCAGAGTAGAGTTCAGACATCAGATCGATCAGTTTTGGTGGCACCCCACGAAGACCAAGAATCCTCCAGAGGACATCCCGATTCACTGAATCGAACGCTTTACAGAGATCAACATAGGCTGCAAGCAGCCCCTGCCGAAACTCTCGTCTGCGTTCGGTGAGGACACGAAGTGCAAGGATACGGTCAATCGTTGACCTCTTTGGTGTAAAGCCTGACTGCTCTGGACGCTGGTGCTCAAGCAGATGGTGGCGAACCCTATCGAGAATTATCCGAGCAAAGACCTTGCCCGGCACTGAGAGCAGCGTCACCCCTCGGTAGTTGTTGCAGTCTTGGCGATCACCCTTCCCTTTCCAGAGAGGGACAACAAGGCCCCTCTTCCAGTCAGTTGGGATGATGCCTGTGTTCCAGGCAGAGCACAAAACTGCATGCAACGACACGAGTGCAGCATTTCCACCAGCCTTGAGAAGTTCGGCATGGATGCCACAGATCCCTGGAGCTTTGCCCCGTTTCAACTGGTTCACCGCAGCCCGTGTTTCCACAAGTGTAGGTGGACCACAGTTGATTCGAGGGTCAGCAACAGGGATTGTAACACCCTTGACGTCCAACTCGACAGTTGGGGGATCAGCCTGGTACAACCGCTCAAAGTAACCGGCCCAGCGGGCCTTCACTTCAGACTCCTCTGTCAAGAGCCTACCACTCTCTGCTCGAACTGTAGTGCTCCGAGGGATGGGCTTGGATGAACGTAATGCGCGAATTCCCCTTTAAGCGGGACGAGAATCACCTGTCCACAGGTGATGCTCTACCCCCTCACAGATTACTCGCACATAGGCCTCCTTGTCCACCCTCAGTGCACGTACAGTTTTACGCCTCAGCTCCCTGAACAGCTCAGCTCTGCCATTCAGCCTGGCCCTGCGACTCTGGTCAATGGTATCCAGTGTCCCTTGAGAGACAAAATTCTTCTTTGCCCTGCGGTGAGCTCCAAGGCATCCACCGGCAACATCAAGGACGGTGGTCTTGAAGGCGTTCCACAACTCTTCAGGACCCCCCAAAGCACCCAGACCCCCAAGTGTCCACTCAGCCTGTTCGCAAACTCCTCAGCTACTCTCTCATCCCTGAGCTTGGTAACATCCAGCCTCGGCTGGGATGGTACCATTCTCCAGGATTTAAGGTGCAGCTTTAGAGTTGCTACAACAAGCCTGTGGTCAGTATTGAGGAACTGAGCACTCCGGTAGACCCTGCAGTTCTGGATCATCCTCCAACGACCGTCAATGAGGACATGGTCAATCTCCTTTGCCACACTGCCAGCGTTGGAATACCAAGTCCAGCGATGAGCTTGTGGGCGCTGAAACCATGCACCAGCCACCCTAAGTCCATGACTTCTTGCAAAGTCAAGGAACTTAGTGCTATTCTGGTTCATAGTTCCTGACCCATGGGGACCAACACACACCTCATAACCGTCCCTATCAGTTCCAGTCGATGCATTGAAATCCCCCAAGACTAGAAGTGTATCTCGTCTGGGGCACTGATCAACCACAGACTCGAGTGCGGCGTAGAATGCATCCTTCACGGTGAGATCACAGGCCTCAGTCGGAGCATAAACAGAGACCAGGGAAATGACACCTAAGGAGTGACGAATCCTTAATCTCATAATATGCTCGTTGACCGGTGTTACCTCAATTATCATTGGGGTCAGCTTATTGGACACAGCTACAGCAACTCCTTGGGTATGGTAACCATCAGAGCGACCAGACCAATAGTAGTTGTAACCACCCACCATTATCTCGCCGCAATTCGGTCTCCGAACCTCAGAGAGAGCTGCAATCCCGATGTCCAAACGCTTGAGCTCAGATGATAACAGAGACAGGTGATCATCCTCTCTTAGGGATAAGACATTCCAGGCACCCACCTGAAGGGACCGCCTCAGGTTAACCCAAGGAGACCGCCGTCTGGTGGACGACACCTCAGCACCACTCCGATACACTCTCCCGCAATCTGACCCAGGGATGTTACCCCGTGGTTTCCCTCCTATCAAAGATTGGGGGTCCCGAAGGCTTTGCCCCAATCCCATCATCCGGTGAGCTGCCCTGCGAAGGGAAGCTGCACAGGAGGTACTCCCATGGAGTGGGTTTTTCAGATTTTTTTCCGTTTTTGCGTTTTGCGGAATGAAGGGTTTTACGGTGGCCGGAGTGCAAATCCTGCCACCAACCTCCTAATAAGAAATGACCCAACTGCAGGAGGACGTCCGCAGACACAGTTGGGCACTAGATATGGATGGCCGTTGGCTCACAAGGAGCTCCTCCGCCCTTTGATATGGTTGGTTTTTAAATAACCGATAATAGAATCGGGTCCAACGGGACTGCGCGATAATACCCCGCTCGGTTATCCCAAAAGGAAGCGAGCTGCTTAAGCGGCTCGTTTCCAAGCGGTCCCATTGAGGTACAATCTCTCGGTAATCTTCCCGCGCAAATAATTAGGTAAATCGAAGATTTGGCGATCGGACCCTGTAGCGCGGGTAGAGTGCGGACAAGGTTGTGGTGTGGTTAAGAGCACACCCGTGGCTGGTTTTCAGCATTGATCCTGAAAGCCGTGACTGAATTGTTCGTCCGGTGGGCGAACGGCGGCGATTCGGTTAAACGAGGTAGTTCGCACGCCGGCGGGCGGAGAATTCGTAACACTGGTGTCCGCGAGCGGGAAACAAACTCTCCCGTCTCCAAACAAAATTAACGGGAATCGGATCAAGGGTGTGTAGAGCGACCCTCCTTTCCCCCAAATTTTGAGTGGTTAAATTGTCCCGAGAAGAAAGATGGCATTTCAAGCCGAACGGGAGCAGGGGGTATTAGATTAAAAATGTTAGAATCCATGGCCCAGGATGAGATCCCCGCACAGGACAATCCCAATATGCAGGTTGAGTTGAACACCCCCCCCCCAAACGAACCCAGAGCCAGAAATGGGCGCAGCGGCGGAGGCCGCGGTGTATTACACCCCCCCTCCCCTCCTCCGTCAAAATCCCTCCCCGATCCCCAGTGAAACTGCAACCGATGAGGACGGATCCATTGCATTGAGCGGAATGGCCCAGATATTGGCAATGCTGGCAGAAATGAAAGAAAATGCAAAGGAAATGCAAAACAAAATGGATGGAAACGCAAAGGAGATGGGAAACAAAATGGATACAAACGCGTGCAAAATGGATGCGAATGTGCAAACACTGCGAGGTGAAATGCAGCGCATAGGCCGAGGCCTGCAGGCGGGCACGAAGGCAATAATGGCGGTTGCGAGGAGCGAAACGCGGGCAGTGAAGCACAAGGTGGCGGCGCCACGTGCTGGAGCGAACGAGCTGAGGGGGAGTGTGGACTGTGTCGGCCCCGCGGTGGAGGACAAAGTAATTCGGGAGATGTGTCGGACGAGACACGTGGAGGTGACTACGACGGAAAAATTAATGGTAACAGAGACACGGACAACAAGGGAAGAGACGGAGGTAAGGAATGAGGTAACGGAGTTGGCAGAGACACGAAGGGAGACGCAGGAAGTAAAAGAAATAACAGAGATGCGTGACGGTAGATGGAAACGGTGGAGGAGAGACTACACGATAAAGACGGGGTGAAAGACGAGCACACACACATGGAGGTAGTGGAGTACAATCAGGGGGAGCTCGGGGAATGTGTCGTGACCCGGTGCAAGCAGCCGGATAGCCTCCTTCTGGAATGGAGGGAGACGCTATGCTCCCTTGAAGCGGATCTCGACCAGGTGGGTCCGGTCGAGCTTTGCGAGGTAGAGGGTGCGAGTGCTGTTGACGGGTGCACGTGGAGCTTGGGGGGTTTGGAGACCCCAGAACCCCTTGTGGCACAATTCCCCATTGTGAATGTCCCGGTGTGTGTGTTCACGAGTGGGGCGAAATGTGTGCTGAAACGCGCACATTGCGTGGGTGAAAGGTTGTGTGTGAAAGAGACCGTGTGTGTGAGTAAAATGGTGTGCGTGGTTGCGAGTGTGCCGAAATGCGTGCTTCCCAGCACACCGTGTGTAAAGGAAACACTGAGTGTGGAAGGAACAGTGTGTGCGAGGGAAACAGCGTGTGTGCTTTCGAAATGTGTGAGTGAAATGGCGCGAGTAAGTGAACGGCCATGTGTGAGAGAGACCGTGTGTGTGAGGTCGCTGTATGTGAGGGAGATGGCGGTTGGCATGCGGGAGCATGCAAGCGCATGTCCCGGTGTGAATGTCATGTTGAGGTGGGTGAGCGTCGTGGCACGTGGGAGTTTGTGTGCGAGAGTGCGACGACGACGGTGCCCGACGGTGGACAAAGGCCGAGTAGCGGCCGTAGCTGCATTGGGGACCGTGCCGGGTTTGCACAGCAGCGCGCCGGAGTCCATGCTGTGCTACGCACGAAGCCGCCATGTGCGCGCCTGCGGGAGTGAAGCCCGGTCCGGAAACGCCGCGGTGGATGAGCCGATCCCGCAGACTGACACAAGCTCGGCTGGGATTCCGAATTTGGAACGGATGGGTTCTCTAGGCGAGCGTGTGTGTGAAGCTCCGACGAGCAGAGCACATGTGTTCGCGTGGGGAACCCCTCGAAACGCGAGACTTGCTTGGGATGCGCAGGGTGACGTCTTGGCTGTATGGTTGGAATCCGGCAGGAGGGAAATCCCTGCCGGATGGTACCGTCCGAGGAGGGACAAGGTGCGCGAACAGCTGGCATGACGTCAAGGGAAATAGTGCAGATTGCGTGTTGACGCGCTGGTGGGCGCATGAGAAAAAAAAAAGCAAGCCTCGCTTCGGGTGAACAGGATTCCCTGGGCAAGGGGTGGAAGACCCCCTTGCCCGGGCACAGGACACCACTAGTTAGGGGGAGGGGTTGGTGTTTGTTAGACCGGCTCCATGGGGCAGGGATAAGTCCTCATGGAGCCCATGGAATGGATTCGTGAGAGGGATTGCAATTCAGATTTCGGATGGGACATGGAAAATGATTTTGAGGACAGTGACAGACTGTGGAGGTGCAGTGGGGACGTAGCTTAGCTACGTAGATTAAAAGGAACGTGCTATATTTTAAGGGATGATGAGGGAGCAAGAGATAGTTATGGGATTTAGTCAGCAGAATGGCAGTATTCAGCAATGGAGTGAAATAAAGTGGAAAATGTACTTGGTGAGTGAGTGAGGCCAGCGGGCCTGAGTGTATGGAGTGAATGTGTTATGCGTTTGGAGGAGTGATTCCCACCCAAGGGACCCCGGGGTCAGTGTAAGGTGAGTTTGTGGGTTCGTCAAATTGACAAAATGGAGGTCGTTTTTCTGTTGGTGCGAATGTAGGCTCGAAACCCATTCGGAGGGGTGCAGGAGCCCTGTTGACGGGCTGGGAGCGTGGCTGCGAACGGTGAGTATCGCTTAGTGGGTACCCCGGGCACCGGGCTAGTCGGCCGCGGTAGGCCAAGGGCCCAGGGGGGGCTGGGATAGTGTAGTGGGCATGGGTAGACCCACATGATGCGGGCCCGGGGCGCCATTGGCCACGTGGGCAGTGCATTGGGCACAGGCACCCAGGGAAGGGGCCCGGGGCGCTAGCATGTCATGTGAGCATTTCAGGGGAGTAGCCATGGAGGGCACTCCCCAGTGTTTAGGGAGCTGGTATGCTCGGAGGCAGTTGCAGGGCCCGGGGGTGCCATAGTTGGAGAATCGGCAGAGGGTAGTTCCTGCCAAGGGAGCCACGCGTCCCAGCCACGAGACCGTGTGAGGACACGAGGGAAAATTCGAGGGCGAGGCCAAAAATTGTGAGGACACCAACAGAGGCGACAGGAATCTTGGTTTGTAGAACCAGCAGTTTAAGCGAGAGGCACTTTTGGAAAGCCCCGGGGTAGTTTAAAGTCAATAATGTTAGGGTAGATAGAGAAGTTTACCCCTCCGCACCATCCATCCCTTCGCTCTCGTTGTGGGCCGCTGGACCCACTTTGGGTAAAAAGATCGCCGAGATCTGAGGAGGTCATTCTGGAGCTTAGATTAGGCCTCGACACAGGACACGAGCTTTCCTTTATTCCCCTCCAGGAAGGGAACGTAGGGGTTGGGAGTAGGCTAGGAGACAGGATAGGTTAGCCGGACAGAGACAATAAAGGGGGTTAGGGAGACGATTTATAATAGGGAAAATAAAAATAAAATAAAACAAAAAAATAAGTTGGGGCTAAATTTGGATTTTTGCAAACTAAGGGGGTGGGTATGGACAGAGACAGGCAAAGACGATAGGTTGGGAGGGAGACAATAGGGTAGGTCCGAGCCCGCCTTCCGAGTTGCCAGCACCACCGCACTCCCTTCACACACCTGTAGGACGAGACAAGAGGCCGACCAGCTTCACCTGCCGGCTGTTTTTGCTACAAGGCCTGTGCCAGTCAGCTTCACCTGCCGGCCTGCATTTTGCTACGACGGCCTGTGCCGGCCTTGCCATGCCTTGTGTGCCTGCCTCTGCCTTGTCCCATGCCTGCTAGCCCTTGTTCTTTGCATTTGCCCCATGTCCATCCATCACCATGTGCCCCAGTACCATCTAGTGTTCTGCAGGGACTGCCTTGCATGCAGCCACACACAGAGACTGCATTGGTGCAGCCCGTGCACCGTTTGTGTTCACTGCACTCATTCAAGGGGGAGGCCTCGGACTGCCTTGGTGAATCCGGCCACATTCCCTGTCACCTGCATTTGTTTCATGAGCCAGAGACTGCGTGTGAGCAGCCTGGCTCACTGCTTGAAGAATGGCCTGTGGGATGGCGCATAGCCGCCGGGTTGCGGTGAATTGCATTCAGCAGCTGAAGACTTTAAAAGGTTTTTGTGACAGACAACGGGGCCTTTTGAATGGGCCCCAAAGACATCCAACCTTCAGCTGCGGGGGTGCTCACCCTCAAAATACCGCTGACAATGATGCTATGTGCCCTTTTTCCCACAGAGTCATCAGTCCTGGGCCATGGTTTGGTGTACAATTTATAAGTTAAGGATAAGGACAAGGTAAATTGTATACGAGTTGCTTCCCCTGCATGTGTGTCATAGCACTGGCAATTTAGTTAAGTCGTCTGCGTGAGTGGGTTTGTTTAGTTAGTTGATCAGCCCGTAGGTTATTTATTTTTGGTACACGAATACACTAAATGTCGCACTTAGGGATCCGAAGACAAAACGTACTCGGGGAAACTTGCACATGATGGCACACGAAAATTCGACGACTCGGGACGAGTTTGTAAAAAGGGGAGGGGGTAGTGTTACGCCTGTGGAAATTCGCAGAATACCATATAGTATAGGTCCTTAGATCAGTTATGCCGATAAGTCTGTGTTCAGATAGACTTCCCACCGTTGTCTTATGGGAATATTCATGTCACCAGGGCTGTGATCTTTGAGGTAGCCGTTTTTCTTTTACTATCTTTATTTTGGACCAACCACAACGCCAACCACCAACCACCTTCTCCGCAACACCAACCACCAACCACCTTCTCCACCACGCCAACCACCAACCAACTTCTCCACCATGCCAACCACCAACCACCTTCTCCACCACACCAACCACCAACCACATTCTCCACCACGCCAACCACCAACCACCTTCTCCCCCACACCAACCACCAACTGCCCTCTCCAGAACCGCCTTCACAACAACGACATCTCCTCACCATCTCCTAATCGTCATCTCCCCCAATAGACCAACATGAACAACATCGCCTCATCTTCATCTCCAAAGAAACGCCATCCTTTCGCCAGCCACGGCGAGTCCGCATCGAACGGCATCGCTGCAGCCAAACGCGGGGGTTTGCTCGCCGCGCAAGTCGGTGATCTCGCGCACGTCCGCTCGCCGTGCAAGTCGATGATCTCGCGCACATCAGCTCTGTGCAATCTTCGTCCGAGATTCGGATCAAGAGAGCGAGAGGGCGGAGCCAGTGGGGGTCAGAGGTGAGAGTGCGAAGGCCAAACCTCGTCTCTCGGGCCCTATAAAAGGCCGAGCAGAACACCAAGCACGGTCAGTCGGTGGAGTTTCTGTCGGGGTTCGGAGAGCCTGGAGCCTGCAGTCGGTGGAGAAGCTGAGGAGAGCGGAGGAGATGCGAGCTGGGAGCACGGCCAAGCCTGCTGTGCCGCGCGGAAATGCGTGTTCGTGTGCGAGCCGGAGAGAGCTCGCCAACCAGCACCAAACAGTCTGAGGTGATCGGGCTTCGGAACAGTCCGAGCATCGCTGAGGGATGGACGGCTTCTTAAAGAGAGCATCAACTCAGAAAGAGCAAAGACCCATTCGTTCCTCTCAGGCGTTGCCGGCTGGGGCCTGAATCACCAGGCCGCGGCCAAGCCATGGTTACGCGAGCTGCCGTGGGGACGGAACGTCGTGGGTCGCCCCAGCGAGGAAGGTAACCTGCGCGGCCTCTTGGAGCTCCTTCAGTCCTTAAAGCTCCATGTCGTAAAGACCCTGAGAGGTCCAGTCTACCCCCTTGTCTTTGAGGGGGGTTTTCCTTGCTTTTCTTTGGATGAAAGTTGTGGTACCGAGTCCGTTAAGTAGAACTGTGTATCAGTTTGTGAAGAATAAATAAACGGTCATAGTTCCTTTGCATTGTTTTTGTTGGCTGTATCATTGCATATGTGCATGCTTGTATACATGCCTACATGAATACCTGACTGCATACGTGTGTGAATAAATGTGCTTGTTAGAATGTTGACCTGCTCGTCGTGTCCTCTTTCGCCAATTGAACTCCATCTTCAACTCGGGATATGGTTGGTTTTTAAATAACCGATAATATAATCGGGTCCAACGGTACTGCGCGATAATACCCCGCTCGGTTATCCCAAAAGGAAGCGAGCTGCTTAAGCGGCTCGTTTCCAAGCGGTCCCGTTGAAGTACAATCTCTCGGTAATCTACCCACACGAATAATTAGATAAATCGAAGATTTGGCAATCGGACCCTGTAGCGCGGTAGCGTGCGGACAAGGTTGTGGTGTGGTCAAGAACACACCCGTGGCTGGCTTTCGGCATTGATCCAGAAAGCCGTGACTGAATTGTTCGTCCGGTGGGCGTACGGCCATGATTCGGTTAAACGCGGTCGTTCGCACTCCGGCGGGCGAGAATTCCTAACAATATATATATATATATATATATATATATATATATATATATATATATATATATATATATATATATATATATATATATATATATATATATATATATATATATATATACACACACACACACATACATACATACGAGCCGGTAGGCGGCCATGGGTCGCTGAGCATCCGATGACCTTTGACCCCTGATCTGAGTTAATCTAGTACTAAGTACTTAAGAAATTACAATCGAATCGGTTAACCCGTGTATGAGCAAGGGGGCTTTGAACGGTCATTTTGCCAGAACAATGCACTCATTGACCTTTGACCCCTGACTCAGCCGAAATAGTTCAATATGTCCTAAAGCAAAGTTGTAGTACCCATTGAGTACTATGTACCTATGAACTTTCATTCGTATCGGTTAACCCGTGTAGGAGCAAGGAGGCTTTGAATGGTTATTTTGCCAGAAAAATGCACTCATTGACCTTTGACCCCTGACATAGCCGAGATAGGTCAATATGTTCTGAAGCATAGTTGTAGTAGTCATTGTGTACTATGTACCTATGAACTTTCATTCATATCGGTTAACCCATGTAGGAGCAAGAGTGCTTTGAATGGTAATTTCACCCGAAAAATGCACTAATTGACCTTTGCCCCCTGACCTACTCGAGATAGGTAATTATGCCAATGAGCAACGTTGTAGTACTAATTACATTCTATAAGCATGTAAAGTTTCATTCGATTCGGTTCAACCGTCTTGGAGCTCGTGTACTTTGAATTTTCAGCGGTAATGCTCAAAGGCCCTCGGACAACCAAGTTGAGAGGGTTGCCATTTGGAAACTATAAGATATAGAACAAAATGGATGTCAAATAGCGGATAGAGAATCACCTTAGTATTATGCATACCAAATCTCATCGAGTTCCATCTACTGATAACTACTCGGTATCAATTTGAATGAAAAGTACTGAAAATGCAGTTTGATATCGGAAATCCCCAAAGTTCGAGGGGGTGCTGTGGGTGAACAAAGATATAAATCGAAAATCCGTCTCGTTTGTTTGTGCACAATGTATTCCAGACGATTCGTGTGAATTCTCATTACCATCCGACCATAACTCAAGGAGGAGTAGCATTTGGCGCGAAAGCACCTCCAGCTCTCGCATATTATCGATTTTGCACTAATTGACCTTTGACCCCTGACCTAAGCAATATCGGTCAATATGTCCTGAGGCAAAGTTGTAGCACTCTTTGCGTGCGATGAACCTGCAAAGTTTCATTCGGATCGATGCACTCACCTGGTTGCAAGGGGACCATCAATTTTCACCAATTTTTGGGCATACCCCATTTGTAGGGGGCGCTGCGGGTAAACTATTCCATATATCACAAAACACGGAATATATTTGGTAGAGCATCACCTGCAGACGATGCATGCCAAATTTCATTCGTCTACGTGGGATAATGGCTTTCGGAATTGATTTCGCGTGAACGGTACCGATTTTGAAGGTTTTTCGGCTGTTGCTGGGGAACCAAAGCGTCCCTCGCAACCATCACAATTTCCAAAGCACTGGGTCATTACATGCACCTACCACCCGAGTTTGGTCAAAATCGGCCCACGTTTACTATCAGTTATGCTGATGACAAACGAACAAACATCCAAACAAACAGACAGAATTCCTGACAATAAGGGTCACCTATTTCGGCGACCCAATATATATATATATATATATATATATATATATATATATATATATATATATATATATATATATATATATATATATATATATATATATATATATATATGTGTGTGTGGTACATAATGCCGTGAACGGAGATGCACATGCATTCTGGAATAGACGAGGAAGTCCACACCTGACGCATGGTCGCGTTTCCCGCTCTCTTGCAAACCACGTGTGTCCACGCCAAAACGAGTGAATGCTTACCTGCTGCGGAAACTAAAATTAACCGAGCATGAGGTAAAACTGTTCATTGACGTCACCTGCGAAATATCAAAGGACTCCAGATATATTCTGACCATTCAGTCACCGTGGACGACCGAATACGCGTGACATAAAAGACCGAATGGCTTGAAGAGGAAAAACAAGCGAGGTCCACATGGGTCCACCAGTCGGATGCGCATTTCCTCGATCGGGTTTGTGTCTCGCGACTATGAGCGCGGCCCGATCCGCAGTCCTTGACGCCTTGTGGCTGGCGGCATCCAGCGCACAGAGCTAAAATAAGCGTGGCTCGCCATGTCCGGTATTTTTAGGGCGATTGATCCATTGAGGGGGGTGAACAACGTGCGCTCTCGCCTGGCACTGCAGAATGGCCTCCGAGTTGCTGCGTTTGGTGCTCGCGTGGGCCTTCCTGGCATCGCTCCGGGTTCCCAGAACGACCGCCGCAGCCGCGTTTCGCTTCCCGGGGTTTCTCCGGCGTTATGAACTCACCTTGCCGCACTCCATGTCCCGCTTCGCAAAAGAACGCACCATGAATGAATACATGCAAGGTATCAAGAGATCCCGTCGTCTCTACTGCAACATCGGGATCGGGTTCCATCTGCAGATCCTGCCCAACGGTCGCGTGAATGGCGTGCACAGGGAGAGCTCATACAGTAAGTCCTGGCGACGTGCGAACGAGAAACGAGCAATGATTTGGGCATGTATACTTGGGCGTGACGTCGGAGATTCTGAAGGATTTATTCCAGTGCTCATTGCTGCAACACGCTAATTTAGTCAATGAAGGTGTGTGCGTGTGCGTGCGCGTGCGTGTGTGTGCGTGTGTGTGCGTGCGTGTGCGTGTGTGTGTGTGTGTGTGTGTGTGTGTGTGTGTGTGTGTGTGTGTGTGTGTGTGTGTGTGTGTGTGTGTGTGTGTGTATCCCGCCTCACCAAATAAGATTTTATTGTGTAGTTCCTGCAAAACAAACAAGTATTGACATCAGCTTCACTTTCGCAATATATCGCACAGTGAGGTCTTATGTTGTCCCTCTATGGAGACCCCCAAAGTCCTCTTTGCCAATAATTTGGTTGCGACTCCCTCAATCTGTTGCAGGGAGGAAGGAATTACCCCAGGTGAAGATTTCCTCTGCTATGTTCATGCGGTTCAAGCTCCGTAAGGGCAGAAAGCTCATGGTCAAAGAAAAGATAAAATGGAATTTCCTTCTGATGATTATTGCAGCTGTAAATCCATCACAGTTTTCCCCAAAATAATAATCACTGGGCAGTTTATGGGTTACGTGTGAAACCCAAACGCTCATGGGTCGCAGGTCATGCAGCTTTCATGGTGTGTTCAAAAACCCAAACACTCTTGGGTCATGCAGTACGCACGATGAGTTTGAGGTTATATCCAGAAAATGAAACCCATCACTATGTAATTGTTTGATGTTGCAATCGAAGTATCGAGCTCGTGTTGCTGCTGCAATTTAAAATTCAATTCCCGCATGCCTTGTTGTGGAGAGACAAACAAACTCTGAGTGTCGATCTCATTGCCATATAGAATGGAAAGGATTTTTGAACACATGTCGACACTCCATCAAGGTGTTCAGATGAATACAGTGACGTTTCTGACTCGAGTTAGCTTCTACTTTGGCTATAATGGCAACACCCCCTGAACGAGATGTCAAACGTGTGTGTGTGTGTGTGTGTGTGTGTGTGTGTGTGTGTGTGTGTGTGTGTGTGTGTGTGTGTGTGTGTGTGTGTGTGTGTGTGTGTGTGTGTGTGTGTGTGTGTGTGTGTGTGTGTGTACACCCAAATGCCTGCTGGAGAAGATAAAAGTGTTTCGATGAGTTGGACTGGCTGTTATGACGGGAGTGGATCAAACATACAAATAAAACGAGTCCTGAGATCACAGGAAATGAAAGTCCAACTCTGAGCTTCTCAAACGTTCATAAAATTGGAACATGGAATGTAGGGTCAATGAGTCGGAGAAAGTTGGATGTAATAAAGCGAGAGATGGAGAGGACAAAGACAAGAACTCAAAAAATGGTGAAACTACTCAGTAGCTACGCTGCTTCGGAGCAGCATTTGATCTTGGCATCTTTCACTGCAAGAGGCCCTACTGGGGCTGCAATCATGATGTCACCATGAGGTATCGTCACGGGGTTCGTCCATGTCTGAGAATTCAAGGAAATTAATCGTCTTCATCGAACTCTCGACCGCTATAAATAATGATGATGACTCCTTGGTTGTGAGAGGTTGAGGTGGAAATCAATGTGTTCATGTGACAGATGGCACTTTTTAATCACAGATTGTGCAGCAAGAGCTGCAATGAGACTTCATCTGGTGACCTCACCAATCACAGTTTGGGGTGCATCATTGACCAGGATAAAGTTGTGAGGCTTCCAAGTCACGGAGTAGAAGGAACAGCGATGTGTTGCCCTGGTGAGCCCCAAAAATTGCGAAACTAGTCGGGAGTTACACTTTTCATCTGGTTGGTGACAGCATTTGACCTAAGCATAGATGTACTGCAAGATGTCCTTCTGGAGATGGAGTCGTGAAGGATAGTCACGAAGTTCGTTATGGTCAGAGAACTGAATCACACACACACACACACACACACACACACACACACACACACACACACACACACACACACACACACACACACACACACACACACACACACACACACACACACACACACACACACACACACACACACACACACACACACACATCTCGTTTTTTTTTCATTTTTGTTCCTCACAATTCTATAACACACACACACACACACACACACACACACACACACACACACACACACACACACACACACACACACACACACACACACACACACACACACACACACACACACAGTCTATAAATCGCATTTGCAACTTTGATGAACTCTTGTAATAACATAACTTTTGATGCACACATGATATAAAAACTATAAATGGCCTATGAAAGGATAATTCATCAAATTTTAACTTTTTTTGTAAGAAGCAACAGTCAAAGGTAATTTTTTACTTTGCAACGTTGAAGAATTTATTTGTTCCCGAACGATGAACGATTCGAGCTTTCACGTATTGGTTGCTTCAGACCAGCAATATTGGGCTCTCCCTGCCAGGATGTTTCAAATGTGCAATGGTTCTTGAATGATGTCTTCCCAGACAAGAGGATAGATAAACGTGGACCAATTGCTTGGCCACCTCATTCACCTGACCTGTCCCGTTAGGACTACATTTTATGAGGTTATGTAAAACAGTTGTTCCACTCATCAAAACTACATTATTTGGATGAACTTTGATCTCTAATCACAAATATGGTTCATGACTTTTGATTTAAAAATTACCCTGTTCCGGTTCTTGAGCAATGGTGGTGTCCCTCAGGGTCTCTGCTGACCTTCTCAAACATGTTTCCCGGCCATTTTTTTTGTCACGTTTTTACTGTTACTTTGTTGTCTCTGTGTTTACTGTGTTTATAGTTTTGTTTTGTTTCAACACTTGTACTAATTGGTGAATATTCGTCGGATTTTTCATATCGGGTTTCCTTGAGGCATACCCTTTCCTTTGTGTGCACGACCATGTTATTGTATTTCCTACTTATTACCTTCAATTGTTTTCATCACAATTCCTTCACTCTTTAAATTCCCTCTGTTGCATGTCTTAAAATAAATAATAAATTAATTAAAAAAAATTATATCATTTTCCATTCTCACTTTTTGTCCCCACCGCAACCATGTGACTTCTTTACGTCTTCTTCTTCCTCACACTTTTACGATCCACCATCTTCCTTCTACTTTTGCCGATCCACATTCACCATAAACCTTAACGATCTCTTCTTCAACCTTTTCTTTACAAAATCTTACCTCATCTTAAAATATACATATATATATATATATATATATATATATATATATATATATATATATTTATATATATATATATATATATATATAATATATATATATATATATATATAAATATATATAAATATAAATATATTTTTTATATATTTCCCTTCTCACCTTACACCTCCCGTAACCACGTGATTACTCTACTTCCTCTTCCTCTTCCTGATACTTTTGTCGATCCACCATCTTCCTTCTATTTTAGCCGATCCACATTCACCGTACACCTTCAAGAATTTTCTTCAATCCTTCTCCTATCTAATCTTACCTAATCTGTCAATAAAATTTTAAAAAACGATCTCTTAAAATGTTTCAACTTCCTCTTTCACACGTGTGGTTCTTTGTATTGTATCATTATTCACTCTTCTTCTTCTTCTTCTTCTTCTTCTTCTTCTTCTTCTTAAAAGGGATGCTTTCAATTCGACCTTTCCTTCATCCCGTGTCCAAAAAGTCCAACTGTGACAACGCTTCCTTCCTCCATTCACTTAATTCACCTTTATTGCATCCTTCCCGTAACATCTTTAAATGTATCTCTGACTTCCCATTTTTGCAATACATGTTCCCATTTTCCAAAAATCCCATTTTGCAATGCATGTTCATATTCCATAAATCATTCTTTTTTTTTTACAACATCAGTGCCAATTCACCCCACCTCCTCAAATCTACCTCCTCCAAACTCCTCAGCTATTATAACCTCTCCTTACCCCTACAATATTGTCCCTCATCCTACCTCCTCTCTTAGTACCTCTGCACTGTCTTCTGCTTTACTATCAGCTCCTCTTCTGGTGTCCCAAAGTGTATGTGGGCTCCATTCTAACCAAGCATATATCTCACTCTCTTAATCAGTACACTCCTCAACATCTCAAACATGCTCTTTCTTTCCTCTCATCACACTCCCCCTCTTCCCAACCCCTCAAATCTTGTGCTTCCCCTTGCCCGCTCACTTCTTCACCGTACGACTACCAAGTCTCTTCCTTTCCCTCTCGCCAACTCTCCCATCATCCTCCTGCCCTATGGCCCTGCCTGCTCTCATTATCTTCCCTCCCTCTCAAAGTTTCTCTCTCACCCCTCCCTCTCAAAGCAACCAACACATTCTTCCTCCTCCAAGTTCACTCTCACCTTTCTCAAAAACTCCCCCCTCACCCTTCTCTCTCAACTCACCTCTCTCCATCCAATCTCCCTCCTCACTCCCCCTTTTCAAAGTTGCCCACCCTCACCTCCACAAAGCTACCACCTTCCCCTCCCCTCTCTTCCAACTCACTCCTCCACCTCCTCCAATCCTCAACTTCCCTCTGTCACTCTCATTACTTCCCACTGTGCCTCATCCCATCACCACCGAGTCTTTTTTCCTCCTCATCCGGCCCTCTCCCCTAGCTCTTCTGGAATCACCCACACACTGTCACCAACTCTCCCAACACCACCCCTCCTCCCTTGTCCTACCCTCCCCCTCCCCTGCACACAAAGCCTCCTCCCTTCCCTCTTCCTTAACAGTGTAGATCTCAAACATCTGGGGTCTTTGCTCAAACCTGACATCTTTCCATACAGGTTGCCACTGACAAACCACACATAATCTGCTTAACAGAAACTTTCCTCCTTCAAGCCGTCTCAGACTCCTTTGTATCTCTCCCTGGTTGCTCCCTCCTCCAGTCTGACAGACCTGAGTCTTGTCCTGGTGGCGAAGTTGCTCTCTTCATAAAAAACTCCATTCCTCACTCTCCATGCACTGCCCTCACTCCTCCACACCCTCAGATATACCTCTGGTTACGATGTCCTCTTCCGTCCCACCTCATGTTTATATGTGTGTTAGAGCATCCACCAAACAGTGATGACTCCATTTACATTTCGCTGGTCGAAAACATGTACCACCTTCGATCCTATCACCCAAACTCTCTCTTCCTCATATGTGGTGACTTCAATTGTCATCATGCCAGTTGGCTGGGTGTGGGTACCTCTCACAACTGTCATGGCACTTCAGCAAAGCACTTCTGCGACTCATTGGGACTGACACAATCTGTCAACTTCCCAACCCGTATCCCAACTTAGGTACTCCATCTCTTCTCGATTTTATTTTGGCCAATTTCCCTGTAAATATCTGCTGTTCTTCCTCTGCTATAATCAGGTCATCGGATAATTTGCTTGTCCAAGTAGACATCTCTCTGGCTGTTATTAGAGAACCACATCTGCACCGTCGAGTCTGGCATTTCACTCAAGCTGACTGGCAGGGACTTCAAGCAGCCATCAAACTTCTCGACTGGTCTCCCATTTCTACTTTCTCCAACATCAGCTCAACCTGGGAATTCTTTCAAAGAATCTTGCTCTCTCTCATGCACAGATTTATCCCCTCTCATCTTCAGTTGTCCTACCCTTCCTCCCACTCATGGTTCACTGAAGCTTGTGGTGAGGCAGTTGTCTTGACACAACTTGCCTTCGCCTCATGGAAAGCAAACCCAACTGTGGGTAATCTCAGTTCCTTCCATAAAGCTCAGAACAAGTGTGTATGTACCCTCAGGAGAGCCAGAAAACAACATTTTTCTCAGCTCAAGTCTCAACTCTCAAACCTCCCTCCCTCCTCCAAATCCTGGTGCCATCTGGTTAAGTCTGTTTCTGGTATATGTTCCCCCTCCATCCCCTCCTCGACCTCAAATGGCTGCACCGCTGAATCTGCATGTGAAAAGATTGAATGCCTAAACTCCATGTTTCCTTCTAAATCTTTGTCCCAAACGAATTGCTTTCTGTACCCACCTTACCCAGTCGCACCTCCCTGCTCCTGGACTGTCATTTTTTCCCGACAAGGTGGAGAGATTGCTGTGAAACCTCGACTCAGATTCTGCAACCAGACCAGATGGCATCAGCCCATGTGTCCTAAAAACCTGCTCCTCTGCTCTTGCTCACCCTCTCTCTGTTCTATTCACCTTCTCATTTACTCACGGTCATCTGCCATCTGCTTGGAAATCAGAAAACATTACCGTTCTGCATGAAACAGGTGCAAAAACAGATCCCTGCCAATACAGACCAATCAGCCTGCTCCCAATCATGAGCAAGCACATGGAATCCATCTTCACTTCCGACATTAAATCCTTCCTCTTCTCCAATAGCTTGATTTCCGATCAACAATTTGTATTCAGAACAGGTCACTCTACCCTGGACATGCTGCTTCTACTCTCCCAACAATGGATGGAGGTCCTCAATGCCAGACATGAGATCAGAGCCATCTCGCTAGATATTGAGAGCTTTCGATATGGTCTGGCATCATGCCCTACTCACAAAACTCTCTTCCGATGGTATCCAAGGCAATCTCCACTCATGGATCACAGACTTCCTCTCCTGTTGTAGTCAACAAGTGGCCCTTGAAGGAATACTCTCATGCACTCTTCCTGTCCAGGCTGGAGTTCCTGAAGGCAGTGTTCTTGGCCCTGTGCTTTTTCTGGTTTTAATCAATGATCTCTCTGACTCTGCAAAATCCTCTTTTTCTCTTTGCAGATGACTCCACCCTCTGCCATACCATCTGTCATCCCTCAGATCGGCAAGCCGCAGCTTCTTCACACACTGCAGATCTGGATAAAATCACAAGCTGGTCCAACATGTGGAAAATGTCTCAATCCTGACAAATCTCGCACTCTCACGATGTTTCTCCGACTCTGTGGAAAATCCTCTTTATCTCTTTGCTGATGAATCCACCCTCTGCCATCCCATCTGTCATCCCTCAAATCGTCAAGCAGCAGCTTGTTCGCCCTCTGCAGATCTGGGTAAAATCACAAACTAGTCCAACAAGTGGAACATGTCTTTCAATCCTGACAAATCTCACATTCTCACAATGTCTCTCCGAGAGGACCATCTGGAAAATCCCCCATTTGCTTTCTCAACAATCTTCTTGAAGAAGTCCTTTCATTCAAGCTTTTGGGTCTCACTATCTGCTACGATCTTTCCTGGGAAAGCCACATTTCAAAGCTGGCCTCCAAAGCGAGTCGCCAAATGAGCATTCTCCATTGGTCAAAGTTCTTCCTTGACAAACCTGAGCTCCTGACCACATACAAAGCTTTCATCTGCAGCCTGGTGGAGGACTGCTCTCCCGTCTGGGCTGGTGCTCCCTCCTCACACCTCTCTCAGCCTCACGCTGTGGAAACTAAGGCTTTTAGGATCATTGGTATTTCCCACAATGATGCTGAGTCTTTGAATCTCTTTCGTTGAGTCTCTTTCTCAACTTTCTCACCACAGGTAGGTCGGTGGTGTTTCTGTCTTTTACCATCTCCTCTCCGGCTTCGCGCCCCCCTGCTCTGTCTGTGATCAGTCCCCCCCCCTCTCCCCCATATTTCTGCAGGGCGTTTAATGTCTGGCAGCAACCCCTTAATGGTGAAACTACCAAAATCAAGTATCACTGCTCGTCTTCACTCTTTCATTCCTCTTTTTTTCCCCGCCTCTGGAATAAACTCCCACACTCTCTTCGATCCCACTCTTCCCTCCAGGTCGAAAAACAGCTGTTCACCACCATCTCAAATCTTCCCCCATCCAAAACCATGATCGTTTCTACCGATGTTAATCCATTCTAAACCTACCTCCTTCAAATTCCCTGTTTTCCTTCCTGAAAGTCCCTGTAATGTCCATCTTCTATACCCCGTGTTCCCCACCCCATCCCTCTCCCTTCCACAGATCTCCTAATGTCTCTGCTCCCCACTGTTTTGTGCTTCCCTTTCCTGCCCCTCTTTTCTCCTGCTCCCTTTGTTATACGTTCTGTGTTAGCTCTTATATGAGCCTCGACATTGTATCCAAAATAACAAAGTAGCACCTGGAGAAAATCAGATTGAACGATGTATTTCGTCAGCTAGCGATTAGGTTTAAGCCTCGAAATTTGAACTGTATTGGGTAACATTTGATGAATTATGAATTAATGCACCATTTATAGTTTGTTGCTATGATGGGGAGATAAATCCTGGTGTTGGCTTCATTGTTAGCGTGGCTGACTTAAGATCTTAGGGTCTTGAGTTCAAGCTGCTGTCACTCTGTTGAATTAACCGCAGTTGAGTTGACTCAGCTTGCTGTCCACTCTGAGGTTGGTGAAATGACCACCAGTGTACTGCTAACAGGGAGCATTGCATCAGTGGTGCAGCTGCACCCCCAGAAAGTAATGCAGCCAAGCAGCCACAGGCTGCATACAAATTAATACATAAACTAGGACACTCGGTGGAGCACATACCTCCACCATGTAATGCCTGATCCACGAGAACATATCAGGCCCAATACATTTTCCAAATGTCATGCTATATATCGTTTTTGGCTCAATCTCTCAATGCTGAAGAATCACTTTTAAAATTAAATAATTCTCGTATCCAGATCCGGATCTGGATCTTCTACAAACTCGAATCAATTCGTCGTGGTCACACACACACACACACACACACACACACACACACACACACACACACACACACACACACACACACACACACACACACACACACACACACACACAACCTGTCCACCAAGTTTCATCCGAATCCGTCCACAACTTTTTGCGATATCCTGCACACAGACAGAGAAACAGACAAACAAGCAGACAAACATGCAGACAAGCCGGTAGGCGACATGGCTGCTCGCTCTAGGTGGAAAGCTGGCCGACGCGACTCGCCGATGTTCATGTACATGCTATCAATCAATTTAGCACAATGAATATGATTATCACAGCCCTCTTAGTTTGCGCCCAGAAACCCGCCTTGTGAAATTTCAGGCATGTTTCCAAAGAGACTCTAACAAATGGCAGCCCTGGTAATGCTATTTATCTATTTGCCAAAGATTTTATTTTTTTATATGATGCTGTAAGACATTCTCCTTGGGCACAAAAAAAACAGGTCCCTCGGAGGTCCAGTTTCGGAGGTATTGATTTTTTTGTACAGTCCACAATAAGTGTACGATGTACGATAAAGTATTTTAGCTGTTGCTGAGCAACGGAGGTGTGCAAAGCAACCATTCATTTTTGTGTACATGCTAGCCACATTGTACACATTTCACCCAAGTTTCATCAAAATCAGACTCTTTCTCTTAGAGATATTCGCAATTAACCGTTTCTGAAATGTTCGAAATGTACTCACCCAAAACCTATCTCCTCCTACAAATATTTTTTGTTGGGGCTGCAAATTGGCATGAAGGGAGCGAGATAGATTGCGCACTATATTGATGCCAACAACCTTTTCAATGAGTTGATTACCTTTTCAATGGGGGGGTTAACTTTTCAATGGCGGGATTAACCTTTCAATAGGGGGATTAACCTTTCAATTGGGGGATTAACCTTTCAATGGGGGGATTACCTTTTCAATGGGGTGATTACCTTTTCAATGGGGTGATTACCTTTTCAATGGGGTGATTACCTTTTCAATGGGGTGATTATCTTTTCAATGGGGTGATTACCTTTTCAATGGGGTGATTATCTTTTCAATGGGGTGATTACCTTTTCAATGGGGTGATTACCTTTTCAATGGGGTGATTATCTTTTCAATGGGGTGATTATCTTTTCAATGGGGTGATTACATTTTCAATGGGGTGATTATCTTTTCAATGGGGGGATTTACCTTTCAATGGGGGGGGGGTGATTATCTTTTCAATGGGGTGATTACCTTTTCAATGGGGTGATTACCTTTTCAATGGGGTGATTATCTTTTCAATGGGGTGATTACCTTTTCAATGGGGTGATTATCTTTTCAATGGGGTGATTACCTTTTCAATGAGGTGATTACCTTTTCAATGGGGGGATTTACCTTTCAATGGGGGGGTGATTATCTTTTCAATGGGGTGATTACCTTTTCAATGGGGTGATTATCTTTTCAATGGGGTGATTACCTTTTCAATGGGGTGATTATCTTTTCAATGAGGTGATTACCTTTTCAATGGGGGGATTTACCTTTCAATGGGGGGGTGATTATCTTTTCAATGGGGTGATTATCTTTTCAATGGGGTGATTACCTTTTCAATGAGGTGATTACCTTTTCAATGGGGGGATTTATCTTTCAATGGGGGCGGGGATTATCTTTTCAATGGGGTGATTACCTTTTCAATGGGGGGATTACCTTTTCAGTTGGGGTGATTACTTTTTCAATGGGGTGATTATCTTTTCAATGGGGTGATTACCTTTTCAATGGGGTGATTACCTTTTCAATGGGGTGATTACCTTTTCAATGGAGTGATTACCTTTTCAATGGGGGGGATTACCTTTTCAATGGGGTGATTACCTTTTCAATGGGGTGATTATCTTTTCAATGGGGTGATTACCTTTTCAATGGGGTGATTATCTTTTCAATGGGGTGATTACCTTTTCAATGGGGTGATTACCTTTTCAATGGAGTGATTACCTTTTCAATGGGGTGATTACCTTTTCAATGGGGTGATTACATTTTCAATGGGGTGATTATCTTTTCAATGGGGTGATTACCTTTTCAATGGGGTGATTACCTTTTCAATGAGGTGATTACCTTTTCAATGGGGGGATTTACCCTTTCAATGGGGTGATTACCTTTTCAATGGGGGGATTTACCCTTTCAATGGGGTGATTACCTTTTCAATGGGGTAATTACCTTTTCAATGGGGTGATTATCTTTTCAATGGGGTGATTATCTTTTCAATGGGGTGATTACCTTTTCAATGGGGTGATTATCTTTTCAATGGGGTGATTACCTTTTCAATGGGGTGATTACCTTTTCAATGGGGTGATTATCTTTTCAATGGGGTGATTACCTTTTCAATGGGGTGATTACCTTTTCAATGGGGTGATTATCTTTTCAATGGGGTGATTATCTTTTCAATGAGGTGATTACCTTTTCAATGGGGTGATTATCTTTTCAATGGGGTGATTACCTTTTCAATGGGGTGATTACCTTTTCAATGGGGTGATTATCTTTTCAATGGGGTGATTATCTTTTCAATGAGGTGATTACCTTTTCAATGGGGGGATTTACCGTTCAATGGGGGGGGGGGATTATCTTTTCAATCGGGTGATTACCTTTTCAATGGGGTGATTAACGTTTCAGAATGTTTGCGAACAATTAACTTTTCAGAATGAAAGGGTTTAAAATAACTGTCTTCCACTGCAGCCTTCTGTTAGGAAACTTGGACTCAAGATTGTTTTGGTAAGTGGTACAACTAAATAAACTTTATTACTGTGTTATTGTCTATTATTAGGTAAATAATAATAGGATGTCACTTGCAACAAAAACCAGCATTATACCAAGCATATGGCTTTGCTTTTAGACCAAAATATAATGGCCAGGAAACAAAGTGTAATTTTTCCATAGAAAATAATGGAAAACGAGCTCCTGCATAACGAAGGTTCACAAAACGAGGGATTAAAAAGGTACTTATGGTAACCCTTTCGGAAAGTGGGGTTCATTAGAAGTGGGGTTCAAACTTTATTTGCTGAAAATAAGTGTAGTCTGTAAGTAGGGTAAGAATACTGATTCTGGCTCACTTTTCCCCATGTAAATGAATGGGGGATTTTCAGCGATTCATATTTTTTTCCCTAGAAATAAACCCCCTTTTTATCCCAAGGTATATTTATTTGTCTCCCCTTTTAACTTGGAGGTTGAACCTCATTGAATTGAACACCTGGGGGTTGAACAGCTCACTCATTGAACCTATAAAGATTTGTTCATTCTCAAATTCCTTCAATAGTTTAATTTTCTTTGCACAATAATCCCCATCTAAAATATTGACAAACAAAACATTTGAATCTTTATATTTTTTAAGATACCCCTTTTGTGCCATTACGAAATGATAAACTTCTCTTAATGCTCTTGTTTGACCACCTCCTGAGCCACAGGTTATTTTTTGTTAAGCCCCGCCCACTTTTCTTTAAGCCCCGCCCACTTTTGTTAAGCCCCGCCCACTTTCCACAAGGTATTCAATAAGCCCGCCCACTTTTCTTTAAGCCCCGCCCACTTTTGCTAAGCCCCGCCCACTTTTGCTAAGCTCCGCCCACTTTTCACAAGGTATTTTGTCTAAGCCACGCCCACTTTTCCTAAGCCCCGCCCACTTTTGCTAAGCTTCGCCCACTTTTCATAAGGTATTTTTCTAAGCCACGCCCACTTTTCCTAAGCTCCGCCTACTTTTGCTAAGCCCCGCCCACTCTTACATCATTTCCAGTTCATCTCTGACTCACAAAGAAATCACTAGAAAATTACAGGATGTTATGGTTTTGAAAAATTTCCCAATGAAGGCTTGCCTAGGCTTGCCCAGGGAATTTCCAAAGGAAACCACACCCACCAGTCTTTCTCTATAAAAGCTTCAAACCCAGGCTCCATTTTAAACATTTGTTCTTGCTGGCAATGGTGTGCTGTGTGCTTGCCTCGAACTCTCTGTCTTGTATGGAACTAAACCTTCAAGTTGATGAACTGGATTCAAACCTCTTATCTGTTGAGGTAAGATTTTTATTTTCCTATTTTCAAACTTTGATTGAAGCATACTCATTTAATAATTAAATAACTTAATTAATACATTATTATTTTCTCTCACAGGAAATTGTGTCTGAAATACGAAATGAAAATACTGCTTTTGCTACAACTTGGGAGGAAATTGTTGGCTTGGTTGAAGACCTTATGAGCGACCAAGACCTTGAGTGGGATGACTTTGGTGTTCCTTGGAACTCTCTGTCTTGTATGGAACTAAACCTTCAAGTTGATGAACTGGATTCAAACCTCTTATCTGTTGAGGTAAGATTTTTATTTTCCTATTTTCAAACTTTGATTGAAGCATACTCATTTAATAATTAAATAATTTAATTAATACATTATTATTTTCTCTCACAGGAAATTGTGTCTGAAATACGAAATGAAAATACTGCTTTTGCTACAACTTGGGGCGAAATTGTTGGCTTGGTTGAAGACCTTATGAGCGACCAAGACCCACAGAACGAGTTCGTCCTTGATGACTCAACCAAAGAGTTATACCTTGGAGACCAGCAAAATCCTGAAAAAGAGTTTTACAGCAATAGTACTCATTGTGAGTTATCAAGACAATACCCACTGAACAAGTTATACGTTGATGAGCCAGAATACAAGTTTTACCTTGGAGACTCACAAATTTTGAAAAAATCAGTAAATGAGTTCTGCCTTGATGGTTTAAATAACTACCTTGGAGACTCAGGAAAAGGGTTCTGCCAAGATGGTTCTAAATATGGGAACAACCTTGGAGACTCACAAATTTTGAAAAAATCAGTAAATGAGTTCTGCCTTGATGGTTTAAATAACTACCTTGGAGACTTGGAAAGTTGGGGTTATTTTGAAGACGTGAAATGCTACCACTCTTTGGGATTTAAACCTATCAAGAAAGTTCTTACTCCCTCTTTCTATGTCATCAAACCTGAAAGCCTTAAAAGACAGAATTGGAAGAAGAGAAAAAAAAAAAAAAAAGTAAAATATATATATATATATATATATATATATATATATATATATATATATATATATATATATATATATATATATATATATATATATATATATATATATATATATATATAGGTGGAAATCTCATTTTGAAAAAGACTGTGTTGGGTGAGGATTGAGTTGGGGTTGAGATTTTGAATGTGAGGGTTGGGGTTGAGATTTTGAATGTGAGGGTTGGGACACACACACACATACACATCAACAAACAAAAGTTAAGCCTTGACTATTCAGTTGAGGATTCTGTGTTTGGGGTTCACAGATGTAAGAACGTCCACCCCTTGACACACATTATATACTGTTATACACCTTGGACTTGGCCCTCGAGTGTCCACAAAGGTGTATTATCTGCTTAGTTTTGTCTTTTGTAATTCCTGTGAATAAAATGAACCTAAAATCTCTTCCCCTTCCAAATCATATATTTTATAAGTCCAAGGAACTGTATCTATTACATCAACAATTTTTAAAAGTTCTTTCGTCCATCGTTTAGTAAAACCCTTTTCAAAATGAGATTTCCACCTATATATTCTTACGATATCACCAACTTTGAACTTGGGTTTTCTGACATTAATCTCTTTTTCATATTTTAATTTTGTAAATGTTTCTGATGGCTTCATATTCGTTGACGTGTGAATCGTGTCATTATACTTATCCACAATATCCTGAATAAAAGATGACCATTGTTGTGAACCGAGTTGTGTGAATTTTTTATATAGTCTCTCTTTTAAGGTACGATTAAAACGTTCAACAACAACTGCCTTCCCTTCATTAAAGGTACTGTATAATGTAATACTGTTATTTTTTAGAAAATTCATAAATGTCTTGTTATAAAACTCTCTACCCTCATCAGTCCACAATTTTTTAGGTTTTCTCTTACTTTTATTAAATATCTGTTGAAAAGCTAACATAAGAGTATTACCTGTTTTGTTTTTTAAAGGGACAACCCACGCATATCTACTCCTCAAATCAATAACGGTTAAAGCATACTTGTACCCCTTATCATTATTGAGTTCAATCAAATCAGCAGACCAGATATAATCAACTTCCTTGGAATAAACTTTCCTTCTCTGAAACTTTGTGAATATTGGTTTATGTAATTCATCAGCTAATTGCTCTTCAGTCTTAATGGCATCATTAGAGCCTATGAGTTTTTTGAATTTCCAAGTCCAAGTTTCAATTTAGCACTAATCATCTTTTTTTTTTTTTTTTTTTTTTTTTTTTTTTGTATACCTTGGTCGAGGCTCGTATGAGAGCTAACACACAACTCACAGCAATGAGGCATGAGACAAGAGGGGCGGGAGTGGAAGGGACAAAACATTGGGGAACAGACACAGGTGAAATGTGGAAGGGAGAGGGATGGGGATGGGACGGGGAACATGGCGAGGGGAAGATGGACATTAAAGGGACTTTCAGGAAGGAAAGCAGGAGAATTGAAGGAAGTGGGCTTGGGTGGATTATCGGGGGTAGAAAAGATCGAGGATTTGGATGGGGGAAGATAAGAGGTGGTGGTGAACAGCTGTTTTGAAAGCCTGGAGGGAAGAATGGGAAAGAATAGAGTGAGGAAGTTTATTCCAAAGGCGGGAAAAAGAGGAATGAAAGAGTGAAGATGAGCAGTGATTCGTGATTTTGGTAGTTTTACCAGAAGGGGGTTGTTGGCGGACCTTGAGCGCCCTGTGGAAATGTGGTGGGGACAAATCGCAGAGAGAGCAGGGGGGCAAGGCTGGAGAGGAGTCGGTAGAAGACAGAAAGACCACCGACCAACCTGCGGTGATTGAGTGAGAGGCCCAAAGACTCAGCTTCATTGCCGGAGATGCCAATGATCTTAAAAGCCCTGGTTTCGACAGCGTGAAGTCGAGAAAGGTGGGAGGCAGGAGCACCAGCCCAGAGGGGAGAGCAGTACTCCATCAGGCTACGGACAAAAGCTTTGTAAGTGGTCAGGAGCTCAAGAGGGCCGAGGAAGGACTTTGCACGACGGAGGATTCCCAGTCGGCGACTGGCTTTTGAGGCAAGGTTGGAAATGTGACTTTCCCAGGAAAGGTCATGGCAGATAGTGAGACCCAGAAGCTTGAAAGAAAAGACTTCTTCCAGAGGATTGTTGAGAAAGTGGATGGGGGGTTTTGTAAACGGTCCTTTCGAAGAGACATAGTGAGAGTGTGAGATTTGTCTGGATTGAAAGACATGTTCCACGTGTTGGACCAGTTTGTGATTTTATCCAGATCTGCAGTGAGCGAAGAAGCTGCTGCTTGCCGGTCTGAGGGATGACAGATGGTACGGCAGAGGGTGGAGTCATCGGCAAAGAGAAATAGAGGATTTTCCAGAGAGTCCGAGAGATCATTGATGAAAACCAGAAAAAGAACAGGGCCCAGAACGCTACCTTGAGGAACTCCAGCCTGCACAGGAAGAGGGGATGAAAGAACTCCATTTAGGGCCACACGTTGACTGCGACAGGAGAGGAAGTCTGCGAGCCATGAGTGGAGATGGCCTTGAATACCATGGGAAGAGAGTTTGGTGAGTAGGGCAGGGTGCCAGACTGTGTCAAAAGCACGTGATATGTCCAGGGATACGGCTCGGATTTCCTGTCTGGCATTGAGGACCTCAATCCATTGATGGGAGAGCAGTAGCAGCATATCTAGGGTAGAGTGACCTGGTCTGAAACCAAATTGATGATTGGAAATCAAGCCATTGGAGAAGAGGAAGGATTTCATGTCTGAAGCGATGATGGATTCCATAACCTTGCTGATGATTGGGAGAAGGCTGATTGGTCTATAGTTACAGGGATCTGTTTTTGCACCTTTTTTATGCAGGGCAGTGATGTTAGCAGATTTCCAAGCAGATGGCAGATGACCTTGATCTTCTTCACGATGAACCTATCAACTTTTTTTCTCAAGGTTGGATTTTGTATCAGAGACAAATTATACAACATTTCTCTATCGGCTTCATGCTTTTCTTCCAACGTTGTGGTATTCCCATAATCAATATCGTGTCTCATGCACACTTCATCAACTCTATTGATTGGTTTACTCCAGGATTTAGGATTGTCTGCCTCATCTAATCTTTTATCCAAGTTTGTGCCTGGACCACAGAAAGAATACCCTGGAAGATGTAATTCCCCTGGTATTCCAGTAGTTGTAAATTTACTTCCTGATAAAAACTTTTGTATATCTCCTCCGAGTTTGTGTTTGGAGATAAATTGATTTTTTTGAACCACACACCGAACATATACCTTTTTGTATAACCCTGTTATTTTTACTTTTAATATATGAAATATTTTTAGTATTAGTTTTCTTTTTACATTTGAGACAATAACTCATTTATTTATGAGAAAAATTCCTGCAGAGTGCAAAAACCTTTTTAGTTTCCAACATGCACATTTGAATCTTAATTTTTAAAACATAAAGAATCCTAAGAAATGCCTTCACTCTCTCCTCCATTTATTTCAGAAAAAACTTGAATTAAAATGAATAGCTTGACGATGCCAATAGTTTTGTCGAAAGTATTGCAAATAGACTTGTTAATTCTTTGTATTCCTCCTCGGTGGGTAGAGTTATTTTCTGTAATACCTCTATTCTTTTTTGAATCTCACTGGTTTCCATACTATAATATTTATTTATTCTCTCTCTTTCCTCCTTCTCTTTCTTCTCCCTCTCCTCCTTCTCCTTTTCCTCCTCTTCCCTCTCTTCTTCAACTCCTTCCTCATCCCTTACTATCCTTGAATCGTTTACACCCCATAGAATATTATACATATATTCATCAGGATTTCTTGTTATTCCTGTATCCAAAATAATTTTTTTTACAACAGGAAACCAATAAAATTTCTTTTGAATTTCTAAAAGAGCCTTACCTTTTCTTAACCTTATAATTTTCTCATTATTTAACATTCTAATTGAATCTAAAGTTGTCGGTTTATCAACATCAGCATAATGCCAATCTTTTATTGAAAATACCTCATTCTTATGTTGTAGAACATATTTATTAAAATACCGAATACCCTTTTCTTGAAGGTATGCTTGGACACAGAAATGATAATTTTCTTGAAGCCTTCTTGCTGTCATTTATGTATTAGAAATATATGTTAGAATAATATTATGGCACGAAACACCTCCCCATCTTCCCATAGTTAAATCATTTTGTATTTCCTTACTTATTATATATAATCTTGTTTTTTCTGTTTTCATGAGATAAACAAGGGCAAAACCATTATTATATTTACCCTTATTAAATTCTTTTATTTGTTGTTTACTAATCGTGGCTCCACAAAACTCATTCTCGATACCAAGTGGATAATATTCTTCCTTACGAGACTGATTTAATTGTTCCAGGTCTTCGAGGTTAATTTTAAATGACCAATTATACCCTAAATCATTCATATCATACCCTCATTGTTCTATTCTCATACAAACGATACGCCCTTCTTTATAAAAATTTATTTTAATTCGAACTGTGAATTCTGTATTACCTGGAGATAATATCAACACTTCTGTATCTTTGGAATACACAGCCGTTTTATTTAAGTATATATATTGTGATAAATCGTTTAATCTCACCAAGTCATTCGCGTCAGTCGGGCTTGGATAATTTTTTAATTTATAAGCATTTTTCATGTTAATATTTTTGTTTATATTATATTTATGTCGTTCAGCCTGTGCCTTTGTATAATAATTTGATAAATCAATATCCAGTTCTTGAGATACACCAAAGATAGAACCATCTTTACCAACATAAGTCATTTATATTAGATTAAAAATAATATCATAAAATTTTTTATTTTTGTTGAGTTGAAATAACACATATAGACATAATTGACCACAACACTTGGAATTTAATTCTTGGACTTGAAATGTTTGATAAACACCATTCTGTAAGAATTTTATGACTTCAACAGGTGGTGGAAGGCCAAAACTATCAAAATAATATTTGTCTTGACTATTAAAAATACAAACCCAATGAGAACCGTTCCCATTATTATCTTCTAAGTTCATAATAATATTCTTTGTATGTTTCGGCACATTTGTTAATTCATCTCTCATACAAATAACCACATTATGAATTTTTAATTTCTTACAATATTTGACAAGTTGTAAATTTGATGTTGTATTCTTTCCAAATTTTTCCAACCACTCATCAATGTTCATTTATTTATTAGAAAGATATAATCCATTACCTCTTTTCGTTAATTTTACACCTGCTTGTGCTATAGAAGAAAGCATATCTCCAACTAACAATCTCGCTTTATCAGGCAGACCTTCAAGTTTTTCAGCAAAATCTACAATTACACCACTTCCACTAATTTGTTTCTCCAACTCTTTGTTATGTCTTTCCAATTCTTTTTGAGCCTGGAGTTGAGCCTTCCTTTCGTTGGCAGTTTTGACCGCTGTTGAAATACCACCCGTCAATGCTCCAACCGCACTTAAACCAGCAAATAAAGGAATTAGAAATGGGAGAAATCCTCCACTCGTCTCTCTTATTGAATATTTTTTCAACATTGGTTTTGTCATTTTAATTTTAAGTGAGCCAGTGTCATTCAAGATTTTAACCTGTTCTCTTGTGAGCAAAACATCAATTCTTACTGCTCCTTTTCTCTGAATTGTATTAACGTTAATCGTACAAGGCTTTTGATTTTGAACACAAGATGATAGTTTATGAAGATTGATTTGATTAACATATACCCCAGTTGGTACTTTGCCACTCATTTATTTAACAAAAAATTATGTGAGACTAATCATCACACCATTATCTGTATTAATCTGCAATTCTGTTTCTTCCAAAAGCAAACAATATGTATCAACTTCTTCACTCTCTCCTCTTTCAATGTATAGGGAAGTATCCACTCGATTAGACTTTATAGTTTCTTTTTGAGCGCTCAGGTCAAACGTATAGATTGTATACAAACTTTTAAATGCTGTCATATCCAAAATAGGTTCTTTATTTCCATTACTTTCACACACCTTTTGGTAAGACTTGTATGCTTCAGCAAAATCATTTTTTTCCCAATTAATTTCCAATCTATCTCGTGGATAAAATGTTCCATCTGGAGAAACGCGAAGTTGTTTCACCTTAGCATTATCACTCAATGCATTATTCTTATCAGTCGCAGTATCACCATCTGGCTTTTTAAAAATCATCCACAGATATCGTGGCTTTCCTTCCAGAACACCCAAATTCCACGTGTAAGTAGTTTGATTGAGTTTAACGTGTTGACATCTTCTTTTGAGGTATGATACACTGAGTGGTTTCTTTGAGTTAAGTCTTCGATTCAACATCTCTTCTGTTTTAAGATTAGGAGTATATTCACTGATATACCAACTCATCTCCTCAATTACAAATTTATTCTGTTCACCAAAAGCACTACCAACACCAAAAAGCAATCTATTTTCATTATCATTCCTTTGTAGTTGAAATCTAATTTTAAGACCAGACAGAACTTTATCATAATCACAAAATCCAAATATACCTTTAAGAGGAACTGCCACAGTAAAACTATTTTCTGCTTTTGTATCATCATTATACATTACTTTCCTTTGAATATATCCAGGGTCTGTGTTTGTTCCCGTTGACATATCAGGAATAAAACCTTCGACAGACCCCTTTCCCATTCTATCACTGAATGTATAGAGTGTAAATTTCATCATTTCAGATACAGCAGAGACATAATCAACCGCTTCAACTTCTTGTGTTCCAATATACAATCGCACACTATCAAACATCTTCCAGAAGAAATCATTTACAAGTGTAGCGTTTGTGTTATTCCCAGCCTTAGTGAATTTAAATTTACACAACAAGAAACTTTCGGAGAGATTCAAATAGGTTTGTTGATTATTTATTTCAAAACTTTTTGTACCATTTGTATTCCAGTCTGTTCCAGTTATTGCATTTACCTTGAAGTAATCTTCTTTTTTAGTGGAGTTTGAGATAATAATAGTATCATCCAAATCATAGATACTATCAATTGCTTCCATGCTTGTATTTATTTAGGAAAAAAGATGTTAAAACTTTTGAAACCCTGTTCCAAGTATTTGAATTATTTTCTGTCGTTCTTGGGGGGACAACTGAGTTTTACCTTTCTTAATTTCTTTTATTGCTTGTAATTTATGAGATTCCTTCTGAGCATCTTTAATACTCTTTACAGCACCTGCTGCATTTCCCACAGCAGAAGCAGTTGAACCAATTAGGTCTTTATGTTAAAGAATAGTTGAACCAATACCCATGAGAGTATCAATTATCCCATCTCCTCTAAATTGATGTCCGACACCCTTTTGTCTCTTAGGTTTATAGTATCCTCTACCAAGATACATACCTTCACCCTTGTAGTACGGGGAAAGGAACATCCCATCCCCTGTAATTATTTTATATTTTCCCAACTCGTGCTTCCTCACAATAACCATCGTATTTATTTATTGAAAAACTTCACGTAGGTGAATTCTGATGGATATAACTTCTCCATTAAAAGAAATCACACGATTATCTTGGTCGGTTATCCTAAAATTTACTCTGTGTATGGTTTTTCCTGACACAGGTAGATAAACCAAATTTTTAGGTTCCATATTGAATTTATAACCAATTGGGGTTGAGTATGCGCTGAATGAAAATATTGTATTTGTTTTTAATCCATCATTATAAGCACCATCAATCAAATCACAGTGAATTAACACCGAATTTATTCCTGAGGATATTTGAATGACATTATCACTGTAAAACGTCCCATTAGTTTCAATCTTTTTGAGGAGAAACCTAATAACTCTCTAAATGAATTATCAATTGTGAAATCAACCTTGTAGTTATTTTTAACTTTAATCGTTGATTTTGAAGTATGTTTTTGAATGTTTATAACAATATTTTTTGGTTCATCACCCTGTTCTTTCATAAGACGAGCAATTTCGGAAGATATTTGAGAAATCTAGTATGCTCCGGTGAGACTGTTATCATTTTGTATCCACTTCCCGGATTATAACTAAACTTGTCATTTTTCTCGGTTATATTAAATAAGGTATTATAAGTTTCCATGGACAATAAAGATGCCTCATATTCTTTTGTTGTGTCAAGTTGTAGTGGGTATGGGAATGAAGATGTGTGGTCGCTTGTTGTGAAATTAAAACTCAGGATTGTGCTTCTCATCTTATTTAATATGAGATAAAATGTCTTTATATTGAGATTTATTAATTATTTTCATGTTCATCAACTGGTCTAAAATGGCTGATGCTTCATTAAAACAATTGTTATTTCCAGCCTTCTTACTGCCTAACAACAATAACAGTCTATTAACTAATTGCGATGGGTCATTTGGAAGAAAACTAATACCTGAACCAAGGATACTTAAAGCCTGAATAATGTGTTTCTCCTTCTCATTCTTCCTACTTTTACCAGAAAGAATAACCTTATAATTTAGAGTGTTCAGCAAATCAATATATACTCTATCATCATTATTTTTCATATCCAATGGTTTATCAATATACTTTGATTCATCCCTCACAGTTGAACCTTGTCTTCCATCTTTTGTGAGAAGAAACATTAATCTCGGAGTTAGTTTAACAGGGGGTTGAGCAGAACTTAAGAACCTTAATTCATCATTAAATATCAATACCTTTTCTTGAACAAGATGAAATATTGCTGGTTGTTCTGTTGGAATGAGTCCTGCTTTGGTTTTTGAATCCGCTGAATATTCATTGTTTTGAACAGCATTCACAATATAATCAGGGGGTTGATTAATCTCTTCCAGTTGTTGAAATAAACCTTCATCATCATATTCTAATTCTCCTAAATGCTCTAATTCTTCCTCCGTCATTTGACTGAAATCTTTTAACATTTGAAGCTTTCTAGGAGTATATTCTACTGTGGGAACTGTGGAAACATCCTTCATTTTTTCTTGGGAAGTTTTTAAAAGTGGTTTAAAAAATTTCTCTTGTTTTTTTTCAAATGCTTCTTCGCCCGTTAGTTTCTGTCTGCGTTTCTTCTTTATGTCTTCCTGTTGTTTTACAACTTTTGAAACCAACTCTTGATGTTCCTTAAATCTTCTTGCTCTTTCTTTTGTATCCATTTATTTATTGTAAAATATCATTTAATGAATTGTAAAGATTAACAGGGAAATTTTCCTTTTCTTCATCATTCAAGTAGATGTGTTCAAATAAATCCTTTTCTTTAAATATTTCATCAAATTCTTTATTAACATTAATGCGAGTTGTAATTTCTTCTTCACTAATCCTTGCATCTCTGCTTTTCATACGTTTGCGTTGAGTTTCTTCATCAACATCAAAACCGAATGATAAAATCTTCACTCCGCTCAGATATTTAATAATTTGTCTCGTTCCTTCTGGATTAGTTTCTAATATCCCAACACCACCAGATTTTAGTTTCTTTAACTCACTCTTACAATGTGAATATTTTGTTGTACCAAGAGAAACCTCCTCAAATATTTGTCCTTCATTCCTCAATCGCATATGTTCCTCCACTGAAATATAGTGATAATCTTCACCTTTTACTTCTCCAGGTCTTATTGCTCTAGTTGTTGTTGATACAATGCGTATCACGGGGTGTTTTTAAGTAAATTTACAATATTCTCATTTGTACTACACAAGAACCTTGATTTATGAAAGTTTTTTTCCAGAAGCAGATTTACCCACAAGATTTATAATAATAGTTGTCATTTATATATGTAATTGTTTATAAAACAAAAAATATATCCCTTAATATCTCATCTTGTTTCACAACAATATATTTATATTTTTCAGTCGTGTGCTTCATATAATCCTCAAATTTCTTTTTACTACATAATGTAGAACAATTATCTCTCCAAAAATTATTGATATCTATTGAATTTAACTTGAATAAAATAAAAGTATTAGCATTGTTTCTGATGGAACGACGAGGAAGTTGAAAGTACGATTGACTAAGATAAATACAATTACAAGAAGAATGTCTCCCTCTTGTGTAGTAGCTGTCCATTACCGTTTGGTTTCTCTCATTAACACAATCATCAAAGATAACGAGGTTCTTTTTTGATTTATCCAAATCTTGGGGAGACGGTATATCATCCGTATTATCACTAAGAATACAAGTTATAAGATTTGATTTCTTTTTACATCTCTGTGTATCACAAAATAGTTGAATTATATCTTCAATGTTATAATCATTTAGGTTTTTTTGACGTTTAAATAAACCTATTATATCTTCTTTTTGAAGACCAGCATTAAAACCTTGTGAGAGTAGTTGATACTCTGGTTGAAAACTCGACTTTGTGAAAATTATTAAATTATAATAATCTAAAAAGTTGGGAGTGAGGAGCATTTTTAAAAGTAAGCAGGTTTTTCCACATCCACTTGAACCAACTATGAGACATCTTAATGAATTTGGGAGATTTTTATGGTTGTTAAATTTTATCTTATTTTCCCAAATAGGTAAAAAATCATTCATTTATATATTTGAAAAACAGGTTATTTAATTTTTTATTGACTTTTTTAGAAACTCTATATTTTATCCTAAGTTCAGGTTTAATTTCAAGATAATCCATTATTTTATTTATACAATATCTTGTGTTGATATTTCCCTGAAAATTACATCCATGAATAATATACAACAACAATCCTTTGAACATTTCTCTTATACGTTCAGTTTCTTCCCTTGTAAGGAAAGGTGTGTTATCATCCTCATACTTTACATTCATTTCTCTAATCAATCTTGTAAAGTAATTCATTTTTGGTGTAAATCTAAAATAATTATTTTCCTTTTTATATTTTTTATTATCATTAATTAGAAGATAATCACAGAATATACATTGTTTATAGGCTTTTGACTCTGTGTTTAATCCCCGTCTTTCACACGCAGGACAATTCTCAAATTTGTCATATGGAGAATCAGGAAAGTCTAGCATATTTATAAAGTAAAACTTTACTTAAACTGAAATTCATCTATACTTTCAGTTGTATATTACCATCGATATCGATATACTTTTTTTCATTATCAGATTCAACGAAAACATTTTTTATATTAAAGGTAATTTTAAAATTATCGTTAACTACTATTGAACGAAATGTCATTTCACCTGATATATTAACATCCTTTATTTCATCAGGATTTACATCTTTAGGGTTGTTGAAAAAGATACAAATTTCTCCTTGCATATTACAGATGGTCTTATCTTTTCTTTCTAAAGCTTCATCCATAAGGTTTTTGTTCTTTGATACTTTTTCTTGTTTCATTGCTTTTTCTAGTTTTGAATATATTACTAGAAGGAGAGGAGAAACTTTTGTTAGAGATACTTTAATTGATGTTCTACCAGGTATACTAAAAGCCCTTCCACTGAAGGAAATTGAAGAACTCATATTATTTACCATAATAGTTTTTATCCAATAGTTGTTATATTTATCTTTGTTCAATTTTACATCCTTGACATATTTCTCAGTATCTTTAACAGATGAAGAGATTGATTGAAACTTGTCTTTTGTGTCTTGAAACATTGTATTTATTAAGTGAAAAAGTTGGAGGATAAAATGGTTTTAAGCACAGATTCACCTGTAAAACAAACGAAATTTTCATCAAGAAAATTTTAGTTTAAGCAAAGTTTTATTCTATAAATATGGTGAATACAACGTACTGCGATGTTTGTAATCACGAATATAAACATTATAGAAAACACCTCCGAACCAACAAACACACATTTAATCTATTTCATCAAATATCTCCTCTTGAGTTGGAAAGAAAACATTGTGATATCTGTTCAAAGGATGTTTTGAAGAGTAGTTATAATCAACATCTTCAATCACAAAAATACAAGAAAAATGAGTTTAAAGTAAAGGGAGACTATTATATTAAAAACACTGATGGGGCATTTAAAGGGCATATAAAAATAAGGATTTTTCCATTTGGAGAACCCGGTCCATCATCAATAGCTGAATCAATTGAAATAGTGAAACCCGATGTTGAAAAATTTATTAAAAAGACATTAAAAGAAATGAAAACTTTAAAGTTTTATATGGGAGTGAAAATGAATATGAAAAGACAAGATGAAGAACATACTCCTTATATGAGAACAGGTCTTCATTTTATAACATCATTTCAAGATTTTTTGAATAGTGGGGTTTATGAAGAACTATCAAGACAAGAGGAGGATGTTGATAATACAGTGGTAGGAAGTGGATTCAATATTAAAAAAATTATCTTTTTAGATATACACATTCTAAAATCAAACCCTCTTAAAGCTTCTTCTTATATTGAATTACCAAAAGAAATAAAACTAAAGAAGGCAGTTGTTAATATTAAGAACAATGATAATAAATGTTTTCTCTGGTCTGTTCTTGCTCACTTTCATCCACCAAAATGTAATTCAGAAAGAGTAAAACAATATATGAAATATGAGAATACCTTGGACATTAAAGATTTTAAATTCCCAATGCCACTAACAGATATTCCTAAATTTGAGAAAAAGAATAATCTTTCTATTAATGTATATGGATTAACGGATACAAACAAAGTTCAAATATTAAAAATTTCAAACAACCATAAAAATGAAGAAACACACATTGACCTTTTATATTTTAGTGTTGGAAAGAATTCACATTACACATACATCAATAATTTATCAAGATTAATCTCTTCTCAGGTATTCAGAACAGCAAACAAAATATATCCTTGTAAGCGATGTCTTAATTCATTTCATACAAAAGAACGATTAGAACAACATTCAAAATATTGTAGTAATCATAAATCAGCTGTAATTACAATGCCTAAACCTGGTGAAAAGATTTATTTTGAAGATTATAATAAATCTATCATGCACCCATTTGTGATATACGCTGATTTTGAATGTATCCTTAAAAAGATAAATACTGCTTCTCCTAATCCAAAAGAACCATATACAAATAAATATCAAAAACATATTCCTTGTGGTTTCTGTTATTATATCAAATCATCTGTTGGAGAAAAGTATAACAAACTTGAACATTATCGTGGAAAAAATGCTTCACAAGAGTTTGTAAAACGATTAGAAAAGGATTGTATAAGACTCACTAAATTAATGAAAGAAACAAATGAACCGATGAAATTAACCAAAGAAGAAAAATTAGAATTTAGAATGAACAATATCTGTCATATTTGTGAGGGGAAATTAAGGAGTCTAAAGTTAGAGACCATTGTCATCTTACTGGTAAATATAGAGGTCCCGCTCATTCCTGTTGTAATCTTAATTATAAATTACCTTCTTTTATTCCAGTCTTTCTTCACAACAGCGCCAACTATGATACACATCTATTTATAAATGAACTTTCAAAAACACCAGGGAATATTTCTGCCATAACAAACACAAGTCAAAAGTATATTTCATTTTCAAAAATGATATTCACAAAACCTTTAACTCGTATTAGGTTTCTAGATTCTTACAAGTTTATGGGAACACCACTAGCCTACCTCGCATCAAATCTAAGCTCCACGGACTCTTTTCCAAATCTTAATTCATTCTTTCCAAAAGAGGAAATTCTCACTAAAGAGGAAATTCAGATTAAAGAGAGAATTCAAAGTAAAGAGGAAACTCTAATTAATGAAGAAATTCTAACTGAAGATGAAATTCTAATTATAAAGAAAATTCAAACTAAAGAGGAAATTCAGATTAAAGATGAAATTCTGATTAAAGAAGGAATTCTTACGAGAGAGGAAATTCAAACAAGGAATGAAATTCAAAGTAAAGAGAAAATTCTTACAAGTAAGGGAATTTATCCTTATGATTATATGGATTCATTTATGAGATTTAAAGAAACACAACTTCCTTCAAAAGAAAGTTTCTATAATAACCTTTATGAAGAAGAGATAAGTGATAAGGAATATAAACACGCACAAGAAATATGGAAAATATTTAAGATAAAGAACCTTGGAGAATATCATGATTTATATCTAAAAACAGATGTTTTATTGTTAGCTGATGTGTTTGAGGCTTTTAGAACACTCTGTCATAATAAAAATTGTTATGGATTAGACCCTGCCCACTATTTCACAGCTCCTGGTTTAGCTTGGAGTGCAATGTTGAAAATGACAAAACAAGATATAGATTTAATCAGTGATGTTGATATGCTTTTGATGATTGAGAAGTCCAAGAGAGGTGGAATATCACAAGTATGTTCAAAAAGATATGCGAAAGCAAATAATAAATATCTCCCAAATTATGATAGTGAAAAAGATAGTAATTATTTGATGTATTTTGATGCTAATAATTTGTATGGATGGGCAATGTCTCAATCTCTGCCTTATGGTAAATTAGAGTGGGTGGAAGAAAAGGATTATGAAAAGGCTTTGATGAATATTGTTATTTCTTCTCAAGAGGAATTGAATGACGAAGAAGAAGGTTATTATTTTGAAGTTGATTTGAGGTACCCGAGTGTTCTTCATAATAAGCATAAAGACCTTCCTTTTGCATGTGAGAAAGAAACCCCAAAGAAAGAATGGTTCAGTGATTATCATAAAAGTTTTAATATTAAAGGCAAATCAACAGAAAAGTTATTAACAACATTCTATGATAAAGAGGGATATGTTTTACATCAGAGAAGCTTAAAACAGTTTTTGAGAGAAGGATTGAGAGTAGCTAAAATTCATAGAGTTTTAAAATTTAAACAAAGTCCTTGGGTGAAAAAGTATATTCAATTCAATACAGATATGAGAGCAAATACAAAAGTAAAATTTGAAGGGGACTTTTATAAATTAATGAATAATGCTGTATTTGGAAAGACTATGGAAAATGTTAGAAACAGGCAAAACATTAGATTCGCAACATCTTGGAAAGAAGCTTCGAGATTGATAAATAAACCAAGTTTTGAGAGAGAAGAGGTTTTTTCAGAGAACTTTTCTGCAATTCATATGAAAAAGGAAAGTATTGTAATGGATAAACCAATTTATATTCGAACAGCAGTTCTTGATTTATCAAAGATATTGATGTATGATTATTTGTATAATGACTTAAAGAAAGAGTATGGCGAAAATGTTTCATTGTTGTATATGGACACTGATAGTTTTATCCTAGATATAAAAACTGATGATGTTTATGAAGATATGAAGAAACATATTGGAGTATATGATACAAGTAATTTCAGCAAGAAGAGTGAGTTATTTTCCAAAAAGAATGAAAAGGTTATTGGTAAGTTTAAGGATGAGTTGGGTGGAAAAGTAATGAGTGAGTTTATTGGATTGAGAGCAAAGGCATATGCTTATAAGTATGGTGAACAGATTGATAAGAGGTTAAAGGGAATAAAGAAATATGTAATAAAGAAATCAATAACTTTTAGAAATTATTATAATTGTTTGATGAATAAGAAAGAAGAATATAGGAAAATGAATACAATAAGAAGTTATAAACATAACATATATAGTGAAGAAGTAAATAAAAAGGCATTAGGAGCCTTTGA
>NC_140965.1:132827-200327 GCF_056783735.1 Eptatretus burgeri
TCTGCATGGAGGCACCTCAAAATTAGATTTAGTTTACTTCATGTTCTGTTTTCATCATTATGTATTTTGAATTATTACCATTGTAAATATTTGATTTCTTTTCATTAAACCCCATATTTACGTAAGTTGCTTGCGTCTGTCTATTTGTTGTGTGTTCAAGATAAACCCGCTTGTACTGTGCTTCCATCTGCTCCATCATTGCCGCTATTTCTTTCCTGCACACACCATAATCTCTGAGAATCTCGGCTGTAAGCTTCCAAAGAAATCTGTTTGGCCATCCGTCCAGGTAGAAGCTAACCCTCTGGACATGACAATATTATATTGATCTAACAGGAGAATGATTGGGTAACATATTAAAATTATATTGATCTAACAGGAGAATGATGGGGTAACATATTAAAATTATATTGATCTAACAGATAAATGATTTTATGGAGAATGAAGAAGTAACATTTTATATTGTTCTCACAGGAGACTGATTGAGTAATATTTTATACTGGCAAACACAACCCGTCGTTTTGCTGACGGGGGTATTAAGGGTGAGGGAGGGAGGGAGAGAGAGAGAGAGAGAGAGAGAGAGAGAGAGAGAGAGAGAGAGAGAGAGAGAGAGAGAGAGAGAGAGAGAGAGAGAGAGAGAGAGAGAGAGAGAGAGAGAGAGAGAGAGAAATTATGGAGAAAGGTGAGGGGTGGAGGTGGGGTTAGTAAAGAGAATGACGTTATGCTTAATGACCGAACACACACACACACACACACACACACAAAAAAACATCATGTCAGAACAGCTGTACATACAATGACACAACAGAGTTTGTGAAGGAATCCGCTGGCACATCTGAAAGAACTTTGATATCCCAGTTCCAGAAAATTTGTGGGAATATGAACCAAAAGCAATCAATGATAACATGGAAGTTCAATACTTCTCAAAATAACATAATCAATACTGCTCACGTTCGAACTCATGAACCCATTGAGTGTGAACATCTAAAACAAAGCATTGTGACCCGATATTACACTCAGGCACAAAAAAAAGAGAAGAAGGCATTGCTGATTGAAGTGGTAATAGCAGAGATTTTGGATTAACGATGCAGAAATCTAGAAAATGATCAAACACCAAGACCTCAAAAATAAAGTGAAAAGATCCTTGAAGCTGAAGAATGCCAAAGTTGGAACAGTGATCGCTGGAGCTACAGGAATGATGATAAAGAACCTCACAGAGATATTAAACATAGGGGCAATACCCCTGGGCGCTCACCCGGTAGCGGCTGGATATGATAATCAGGCAACCGCTGGTAGGCATGGATGACCCACAAAATATACGAGTGTAACGGAGAAGAAAGTAAATACCTCTGGATGTTTTTTAATGCCATGAACAAACTTTGGTACATCTCGGGTGATAAAGGTTATTGTCAAGTTTCATCGAAATTGTGTGTGTGTTTTCAGAAAAGAAAGCAACTTGATATTTGGTGGGCAACCTCCCATCCACCACCATAGACCCCTTAGACCCCAATTTTTTTTCTTTAATTCGTTAACAAACTTTGGTACATCACGGGTGGTGAAGATGGTGGTCAAATTTCATCGGATTGGCATGTGTAGCTTCTGAGAAAAAAGCAAATGCATATCTTGGGGGACAACTCCCCCTTAAACCCCTGCAGAGCCAGATATTTTTTATTGTCATGAACAAAGCTTGGTACCTCATGGGTGATTAAGGTTTTTAGTGAAGTTTCATCGGAATTGTGTGCATCGTTACTGAGAATAAAGCAAATAACTCTTTGGTGGGGGGGGGGCAACCCTCCCCCCCCATAAACTCCCTCTGTAGACCCCTTCAGACCCCGGTTTTTAATGTCATCAAGGGTGATAAAGTTTGTGGTCAAATGTAATTGAAATTGTATGTATAGTTTCTGAGAAGAAGTTGCAAGTACTTGTGGACGGACAGACAGACTGACGTGCCATCCCATAAGCTCCCTGGAACTACTCTGCAGGTGAGCTAAAAACCATCCCTGGGGATATTTTTACAAACAAACTACAGTTGGAAGCTGTCCAGCGACAATCCTGAAGAGAGCCCTCAGAACAAAACTTTGAGAACAGAAAACTTCACAGCTTGGTCCATGAATCATGACCGCTTACTGAAATGATGGTGGATACTTTGTACTCACCCTGGAAGGACTGCATTCCACATTCTAAAACCCGCATATGTAGATACCAATCAAAGACACACACACACACACACACACACACACACACACACACACACACACACACACACACACACACACACACACACACACACACACACACACACACCACACTTTGAGACCTGGGGCAGGAGGATTCAAAATCAACAGTTCGTACATGCAGCGACCTTTGCATCATACCGGTCGGCTCCGATTCTGATTCGTACATGCTACAGCCCCCTCAACAGGGGTAAAAGGTGGGGGTCCTGGGGGAGAGTTGGGAGAGAGAGATGGAGGAGTGGAGAGAGATTGGGGGGGAGGGTCAGAGAGAGAGAGAGAGAGAGGGGGGTCAGGGTCGGAAAGAGGGGTACGGGTGGTAGAGAGGGGGTAGGGTTGGGAGGGAGAGAGGTGAGGGATTCCAGTACATGTGATGCCCAGTTTATTGTTCATCTGAGAGTCGACACACAGTGATGAATTACCCAGCCTGTGAAACAACATTATGCACACCTTTCGGCTTTCCTGCCATGATGTGGTGATTCGTTACTTCAGAACTGAAAAGATTTTTTTTCCTCATTGTGATCATTTAATTTATTTTGCCTTCCTACCTCCGGTGTAGAACCACGGTATCACAATTGAAAGTTGAAGAATGCACCAAGTGGCTTTGCCACCAATGCACAAAATCTTTGAAGAAACTTTTAAAAGCGAAACATTTAATTCTAATTTGTATTTATCTTTAACGGAGTGACAGGTAGTATAATGGCAGAAAAAGAACGGGAAACGTCGTGGAAAATAAAATTTTACATTTTCAGTGAGGCAGCTACCGTCTGTTGCACTGCAGAACAACACGTGGCCAATGCAGGCGACTCGCCCTGAACTTTGCTCAAGTCGATCTATATGCAGATTTCAATGACAATTCGAATATTGTAGAGCGCTGGCTTAAGCTACCCAATAAAATGGTTGATAAGAAATGGCTCCCTTGGCATGGAATTGGCAATCACTGAACTGTCATATTAAACATACACCTCCCGAAGACACCCAAAATGTCAAATATGTCCGAAATGGATAAATAAACACTTTTCGAGGAGACAGAACTGCTTGTAAGTTTGATTCTGGAGCTTAAATTTTGTAATTCTCCTAAGTTTAAGAGATACTCATGGTGATCACATGTGTGGAAATTAAATAAAGCCACGAATGCTGGCGTTTCCGGGCGTTTACAAGCATTGCAATGTACCCAGCGATTCGTAGCTATGATGAACAGGCATTCAATAATATGAGTGAGGAAAGTGAAAAAAAAAAAAAAACTTTATCATGAAGAAATCGTTGTGGCCTGTTACAAGTCAAGGTAAGGTTGAGCAGGCCAAAAAACATGGCGGCTTCAGACCCCAATGAGGTTACCTTGGATACGCCTGAAGACCCCAGAGAGCAAGGTGGCCGAGGATCGCCTGGTGAAGGATGTAATTAAATAAGGCTGTTAATTATCTTCAAATTTCAGTCTGCTAGGTTTTATGGTTTTGGAGTTATGGAGGAGACACACATACACACACACACACACACACACACACACACACACACACACACACACGCACATTGATATTTATTCGCATAGATTGATCTAACTGGAGAATGATTGGGTAATATTTTATCTTGATCTAACAGGAGAATGATTGAGTGACATATTACATTGATCCAATAGGAGGATGATTGATTAATATTTTATATTGATCGAACAGAAGAGATTCCGTCGCTTCGTCCACTTTCCGTCAGTACTCCATGGGCCTCAGTCTGGCCATCTCCTTGAGATGTCCATCATTCTCCTGCAGCCAAGAGGCATTCAGTTTTCCCATTGGCCTTCTCCACTCACAAGGCTCCCTCGTTAATAGAATCTACTTCGCGGGATCAGCGTCTGGAAATCGAGCCACATTTCTATACAGCTGCAGCTGATGCTCACAGACTATACAGGTAACAAATATCATTTGAGTCTTTCTCAGCAACTGCTCGTTGGACACAAAGTCTGACCAGCAATAGCCAAGGATTCTCTGAAGAAACCTGGTACCGAAGGAGTTAAGTGTTCATCTCAGATCCTTTGTCCAAGTCCAAGTCTCACATCCGTAGAGCAAGACTGTAAATGCCAAGGACCTGAAAACTCGGACTTTCGTCCTCCTCCATAGGTACCAACATTGCCACACTCCATGATCCAGTGAATGCTCGACTCCACAGGCTCAACCCAGATATCTGTTCACCTCCGACTCACAACCAGCAGTGACATGAATATCACTGCCAAGGCAAGTGAATCTCTCCATGACCTCAATATCCTCACCACAAACAGGTACAGAGAAGATGGCAGCATCCAAGATGTCACTGAAAGCATGGATCATTGTTTTGACCCAGGAAACCTGTAGTCCCAGCAGCTCCGATTCCTCATTCAGTGCCTCGAGGGCCACTACAAGTACATCAGTGTTTGTGCAATGATAACTGTGTCATCTGTGAAATCAAGGTCAAAGATCTTCAAGTTCCCATGCAATGCACCACAGCTTGATCTCTCCAACATCTTCCCTAGAATCCAGTCCATGCAAGTGTTGAAGAGTGTGGGGGCCAATATGCTCCCCTGACAAACTCCAGTAAGAAATGAAAATAAGTCAGAAATGGAACTGCCACACCTAACAGCACTCTCTGTATGAGAGTATATTTCCAAAATCAGATCGATCAACTTTGGTGGCACCCAGTGAAGAGTGAGAATCCTCTAAAGGAGGAGGAGATTCATTGAATCAAATGTTTTGCAGAGATCAACATAGGCTGTGAGCAGCCCTTGCCAATTTCTCATCTGCATTCGGTGAGGACCAGAAAAACATTGTTACGCTCAATTGTTGACCTCTTTGGTGTAAAGACCGACTGCTCTGGACATTGGTGCTTGAGTAGATGGTGGCAAACCCTCTGAAAAGTTATCTTACCAAAGACCTTGCCCGGCAGTGAGTGCAGCGTCACCCCTCAGTCGTTGTTGCAGTCCTGATGATCACCCTTCCCTTTCCAGAGAGGAACAACGAGACCCCTCTTCCAGTCAGTGGGGATAATGCCTGTGCTCTAAACAAAGCACAGAACTGCATGCAACGATACCAGTACAGCATTTCCACTATCCTTGAGAAGTTCAGCATGGATACTACAGATCCCTGAGGCTTTACCCCCATTCATCTGGTTCTCCACAGCCTGTGTTTCCACAAATGAAGGCAGTTCACTGTTGATTGTATGGTTAGCATTGGGAATAGCTGTACCCCTGACATCCAACACAACAGCCAGTGGGTCAGCCTGGTACAACCGCTCAAAGTAACTGGACAAGCAGGCCTTCACTTTGGATTCCTCCTTCAAGAGTTCACCATGCTCTGCTCTGCTCTAACAGCAGCACACCAAGGGATGGGCTTGGAGGAAACCAAAGCAAGAATTCCTCTGTGAGCATAGCGAGAATCACTTGTCTACGGGTGATGCTCTTCCCTTCACAGATTCCTCGCACTAAATGCCTCCTTGTCTGCCCTCAGCGCACGTACAGTTTTACTCCTCAGCTCCCTAAACATCTCAGCTCTACTATTAAGCCTGGACCTGTGACGTTGGTCAATGGCAATCAGCATCCTTTAGGATACAAAGTTCCTCTTCGCCTGACAGTGGGTTCCAAGACATCCGCCAGCAACATCAAGGATGGTATTCTTGAAGGCACTTCACAACTTTTCAGCATTCCCCACAGCACCCAGACCTCCCAAATCCCCACTCAGCCTGTTCACAAACTCCTCAACTACCCTCTCATCCTTGAGCTTGCCAACATCCAGCATACGCTGGGATGGTACCATTCTCGTGGATTCCAGCTGCAATTTCAGAGATGCTACAACAAGTCTGAAGTCTATATTGAGGAACTGGGCACTCCACTCGACCCTGCAGTCCTGGATCATCTTCCAGCGACCAAAGAGCACATGGTCATTATCCTTTATCAAACCACCAGTGTTGGAATACCAAGTCCAGCGATGAGGCTATGGGTGCTGAAACCATGACCCAACCACCCTAAGTCCACCCTAAGGGGGGGGGGGTTGGGGGGTTCCAGACAGTCTTTTCGGAGAGACAAAGTAAGAGTGCAATTTGTCAGGATTGAAAGACATGTTCCACATGTTGGACTAGCTTGTGATTTTATCCAGGTCTGCAGAGTGTGAAAAGGGTGCTACTTTCTGAACAGGCGGATGAGAAGTGCTACGGCAAGAGAGTGCAGTCATCATCAAAGAGGTAAAGAGGATTTTCCAGAGAGTCTGAAAGATCATTGATGAAAACCAGAAAAAGCACAGGGCCTTGAACATTGCCTTTAGGAACTCTAGTCTGGACAAGAAAGAGTAGACGAGAGTGAGCCATTAAGAGCCACGTGTTGACTGCGACAGGAGAGGACTGCGACAGTCACAACATTGCCTTGACACCACTCTGAGCCATGAGCAAGCCATGAGTGGAGATCATTGGAGCAATGGCAATGATGAAGAAGAACCTGACAGAAATATATAAAACTATCCCTGAGAAGATGAATTCAGACGAACTGCAGTTGGAAACTGTCTGAGGCTCAGTTGCAATCCTGAAAAGAGCCCTCGGAATAAAACTTTGAGAACAACACAACTTCACAACTTCATCCATGAATCATGCTTACCGTGGTGGAAATTTACAAAAGAGAAAACCCTTTATAATTAACAGATCATTTATTATATAAAAACACATATATGTGGAGAGAAAAGCTCATCTCAAGAGTCCAAGCAGATGACTGTCTGAGCCAGAATACATGGTATTTTATATGGTTGGAAGATAGGGAACTGAAATGGGGAGGGTAATCTACTCACATGCAATGAAATGACCAATCACATTCTGATAAGAGACAAGCATAACATTTTCAAGGACGTGACTGTTTCAAATGCAAATTCCTATGGTACGTCGTTGAGCTCTTTCAAGCTTTATCAGATATTTGCATTGCTTGGCTGTCCTCCCCCTTCCCAACGATTGTATACTTCACTTCAACAGAACAATGGCCTGTGTTCTCAGCAAATTTGTTATTCAGCATTCATTTATGAGAATTAAGCATTGCTGCTTTTCACTGGTGCCAAACTTACTGGTGCCCATCAAAAATAAAGAAATAAAAGATTATATTGTTAAACAGTTAATGAACACACTAAATTTATTCATTATAAAACAACCTTCAGTATGCAATGATCCATTATCAAGTGTATCTTAAAGTATCAGAGCAGCAAACGTAACAGACGTGTACATATTTCTTTGAACTAAGCATAAAATAATCACAAGATCTCTCACCAGGCCCAGATGTGCTTGGGCCAGTATGTGGATTATATATTCATTATTATTACATTGGTTATTATTATAACCATTTTCTTTGAAAGTCATCTCGTTTGAAGTGTCAGTTTGAAAAGATATATGGAATTAACAAGACCATAGTACATTTGAACAGAGATTCTACTCCACTCACTCGTGGCCTGTCAGTATTGACTCACCAATCTGCAAATGTAATGAGCCTTGACCTTGTCATTGTGAGAGACCTGATAAGCATGTTTTATGCTGCAGACAATTTAAATCTTTATCTCGACTCTGTCTCAGTGCCTTTGCAGACGATGTTTCTGGCGAACCATTCCTTATATGGTGGCAGTCAATTTAGCCAATGCTTTACAACAGATTCCATACTTCCATATTGTTTAAAAGCATTTTAAAGCAAATAAAGAGAAATAAGTACATAATTTGTGAACAAAGAACACTTCTCTCGATATGAAAAATATTTGTTTCAGCATGATCAATACAGAAACAACAGTGCTTTGCGATAGTCTTGTGATCCATGGAACTTTCTATCACCATATATGTCCATGCTCACATTTCACAAGATGGAATTAAATATTTTACTTCCACACTGCCCCTGCCCCTCCTCAATCTCCTTTTTCCAAAATGGAGGGAGATACTTCGAGACCTGGGAGGAGTCTGTTCCACCTTCTGAAACCCACATATGGAGAGAACAACAAACAACAACAACACACACACACACACACACACACACAAACACACACACACACACACACACACACACACACACACACACACACACACACACACACACACACACACACACACACACACACACACACACAATCTACTGGCCAGAAATACTTTACTTCATCTAACATTACCACCACAGCATGTACACAGGAATCCACCAGCACACAAATCAAAAAACAGGCCCTCTATTTATAATTAAGTTCCCTTTCAGGTAAATGCAAATAACACTCTCGGTTAAATAATTAAAATCTTACGATAATTCAAAGACCGGTGTTTGTGTGTTTGTCTGTGGGTTACCCTCACGGAAGGAGAGGGTATTACATTTGGGTCTGTTTGTTTGTTACTTGCAAAATCGAAGATTTTTCAAGTATATTGGTCAGTCGATTTTGTTTTTCTGTCTGTTTGTCGCCTACTGGTCAAAATTTTAAACCAATCTTCACGAATCTTCACTACGTGGGAGTGTTTGTCATAAGAGATAAGCTTATTGTTTTTGAGGTCAAAAGGTCAAAAGGTGAACATAGGCCAAAGTTCAACAACTTAGGTGAGAGTTCTATAATCCTTAATTTTCATCCGATTGACTTGAAATTTGAAAAGGATTTATATTGCAGGTCGCTGGATTCAACTATCCAATTATGTTTGAGGTCAACATCGAACAAAAGGTCAACATAGGCCCGAGGTCAACAACTAAGGTGGGATTTCTAAAATCCTCAATTTTTATCTGATTGACTTGAAATTTGAAGAGGAGTTGCATATTTGGTGATCGAATTCAACCACCAATTATTTTAGAGGGAAATTTGTTTTCTGGATTTTGCAAGTATCGTGATCTGCACAACGTCGTCGTCTTGTTCTGTTTGTCTGTCTATTTAATGCCTACAGGTCACAATTTTAAACCGATCTTCACGAAACTTCACCACATAGTCGAGTTTTTCGTAAGGAAGAAGCCTATTGCTTTTGAGGTCAAAAGGTCAACATAAACCAAAGGTCAACAACTAAAGTGTATTTCTAAAATCCTCAATTTTCATCAGATTAACTTAAATTTTGAACAGGATATATATTTGTTGTCACTGAATTCAACTATGCAGTTATTTTTGAGGTCAACATGGAACAAAAGGTCAACACAGACCCATGTTCATCAACAACTATGGTGTGTTTCTAAAATCCTCAATTTTCATCCGATTGACTTGAAATTTGAAAAGTGTATATATATATATATATATATATATATATATATATATATATATATATATATATATATATATATATATATATATATATATCCCTGTGTCGTAAGAGGCGACCAGGGTTGCGTCAGGAAGGGCATCCGGCGTAAAACATGTGCCAAATCACGATGCGGATCATACGGATGATCCGCTGTGGCGACCCCTAACGGGAGCAGCCGAAAGAAGAAGAAGATATATATATATATATATGTATACGTACATATATATATTTATATGTATATATATATATATATATATATATATATATATATATATAGATATATGTATATATGTATGTATATATATATATATATATGTGTATATGTATGTATATATGTATATATATATATATATATATATATACATACATATATACATATATACACATATATATATATATATTTCAGGTAACTGAATTCAACCAGGGAATTATTTTGGAGGTCAACTTCAGTCAAAAGAACAACATAGGCTGAATTTCTAAAATTGTCAATTTTCATCCAATTGACTTGATATTTGAAAGGAGTTTCATATTTGGTCATTGAATTCAACCACCAATTATTTTTGAGGTCGAATTTGTTTGATGGATTTTGCAAGTATAATGCTCTGCACAACATCTTCTTCTTGTTTGTCTGTTTGTTTGTTTGTCCACACAGAACATTCGTGTTTTTCTCTGCAACCGCTTGTCGGATTGCGACAATTTTTTTTACCATTGGTGTGACTACTCATGTAAAACATTCTTAATAAAATTTTGATGTCACATGTCACGTACTCTGGCAGCCTCGTTGGAAAAACGGAAAAACTTTGAACCTCTGTATCTCTAAAACCACACCAAGGAAAAAATTGAAACGGCACATAGCAAGTACTCCTCATGGGGAATGGGTGTGAATTTTTATAACGTCATAGTTGCCATCGTTATGACGTCATAATTGCATATGTAAGCACTACATCTGAGCAGTATGAACATTTTTGAGGGTCATTTAGGGATAAAATGGTCTACAATATTTTTGATGATGTCATCGGTCACGTGATTCGGTAGCCATATTGTTGTTGTTTTGTAAACCTTAAAAAAAATCTTCTTCTCTGAAATGGCTGAACCAGTCATCACTGTTAGCATTTATAAAGTGGCAGTTCTAATTATGTCTCTTTTTAATTATGTAACACACCAGTACACAAATGCCACACAAAATACGCCACACAAAATGACACAAACACCACACAACACACCACACAATACAAAACAAGTCGTGGCGAGGGCCTGCAATCTCTGATTGCGATTTTTCATTTATCTTTACTTGCAAAATCGAAGATTTTTCAAATACATTGGTGAATCGATTTTGTTATTCTGTCTGTTTGTTTGTCGCCTGCAGGTCACAATTTTAAACCGATCTTCATGAAACTTCACCACATGGTAGAGTTTGTCATCAGGAAGAAGCCTATAGTTTTTGAGGTCAAAACGTCAACATAGGCCAAAGGTCAACAACTTAGGTGAGATTTCTAAAATCTTCAATTTTCATCCGATTGACTTGAAATTTGAAGAGGAATTATATTTCACGTCACTAAATTCAACCAAGCAATTATTTTTGAGGTCAACATGGACCAAAGGGTCAACATAGGCCCAAGGTCAACAACTAAGGTGATACAGTATTTCTAAGATCCTCAATTTTCATCCAATTGACTTGAAATTTAAAGTGGATTTATATTTCTGGTCATTGAATTCAACCAGCAAATTATTTTGGAGGTCAACATCGGCCAAAAGAACGACATTGGCCCAAGGGCAACAACTTCGGTGAGATTTCTAAAATCTTCAATTTTTCTCTGATTGACTTGAAATTTGAAGAGGATGTATTTTTCAAGTCACTGATTTCAACAAGCCAATTATTTTTGAGGTCAACATGGACCAAAAGGTCAACATAGGGCAAAGGTCAACCACTTAGTCGGTATTTCTAAAATCCTTAATTTTCATCCGATTGACTTGAAATCTGAAGAGGATTTATATTTCAGGTCACTGAATTCAACCAGTCAATTATTTTGAGGTCAACATCAACCAAAAGGTCGACATAAGCCCAATGTAAACAACTAAAGTTGTATTTCTAAAATCCTCAATTTTCATTGCATTGACTTAAAAATTTAAGAGGATTTGCATATCAGGTCACTGAATTGAATGACCAATTATTTTTGAGGCCAACATAGGCCAAATTTCTAAAATTGTCAATTTTCAGCCGATTGACTTGAAATTTTGAAGAGGAGTTGCATATTTGGTCATTGAATTCAGCCACCAATTATTTTTGAGGTCAAATTTGTTTAATGGATTTTGCAAGTACTGTGCTTTGCATGACGTCTTGCACAGCACAATACTTGCAAAATCCATTAAACAAATTCGACCTCAAAAATAAGTGGTGGCTGAATTCTTCTTGTTCATTTGTGGTTTTCTTGTCGGGCTACTTTTATACAATTTTGGTACAATTACATCCTGACTTGCTACATCAAATATGCATAACCGAACTTAATGCATCGGGGTGTTTTTATCTTTGCCGGTGATCTTGGGGAGGTGAGGGGGGATGACGCAAACTCTCTCTTTAAATGTGTATCATGTTGCGCCATCTCCAGGTGGGAGAGGATATTACAAGTCTCCACCATTTAGAGTGCAGTATTCCTGTCCCCACGTTTTCCAGTGTCGTGAGGTGTTTTGAATTATCAGCAGTTGGTATGTTTTTACTTCATGCACGTAACCCGGGTTATTTTATTTTTTTCCTACACAGAGCTGTCACTTGCCTATACATTGCCCAAATAAAGGTATGTGTCAGAAGAACATGTTGCATGCTTGGAACAAGGTCGCTTGGAGGGTGGATACTCTGAAAGTAATATAAATATATTAAAAAAAAAAAAAAAAAAAAAAAAATATATATATATATATATATATATATATATATATATATATAACTCCTTTATTTATTTATTTTTATTCTTTCACACAACCTCGAGTGCTATGGGAACCTGTTTACCCAAAAACCAACCAAACTTAAAACAAAAGATTACAATGATGTCGAAAAACATTCTCACATGACCTCATCAAATTGTTTCACAATAACCCTTCTCTGTCTTCATGGAATACAGTACATCTTCGCATGAACCACAAAATCATCCCGAACAGAACAAATTCTAACAAATCTAACAAGAGCGAGAATTGCTTTGCAAGACATGTCCCTGACTGATCTGACATTTTCTAATTCCAAAAAGGGCAAAACTGTGAAATATTGACGTAACGCCTTGAAAGTCGGACTTATTCTATAACTTATCATAATAAAACCATGTACCAAGTTTCAGTTGAATATGTTAAAGGGTATGGGGTAAAAAGTATGAAGAACCACAGGTGGGATGGACGGACGGACGGACAGACAGAGAGAAAATCTGTTGGGGACTAATCCGGTGAAACCAGTTGGGGACTAATAAGCTGAGATGAAAACACATTGTAGCCTATCTTAACCACTACATTACCAGACAGAAAAGTTTACAAGACAAAAGGAAAACTAAAATAGTAAACTTTATGATACACATTTGTACTTAAACAATTACGGTACTGTATTTTTTGGTGTATAATCCACACTTTTTATCAGTGAAAAAGGTAAAAGTTGGGGTTGTGGTTAATACACGGGTATAGAAAAAAAATCAGTCTTAAAAACGATCAATGCTGAATTTCAATTTCCAAATGAACACTTTTTTGGCACTCAGAACTGCTGTTAAGCTAAATTTCGCCATTTAAATTTTGAAAATCGGTTCAGGTTAAGAGTTTGTAGAGCATCTTATTAACTGTGTGCAGAAATTAAATTTATGATAAACCAGAGACGCCCAGAGTTTCGGTGCGTGGCGTATATGGAGGCTCGAGGCTCTGAAAATGCCATTAAACACAAACGAAGAACACCTGGTCTCACATCAAAAGAAGAATTATTCACAATAGCTGGAGTCTTTGGTGAGGACACTTGCAGATCGAGTGTATAATAACTTTAAGACTCCAAATATAGCAAACAAGAAAAATAACAGCTTGAGCGTCTTTCACGTTAAGCCGTGTACTGAACCTCTCGGAACACACTCTCAGCTTCACCCCTTTTTGTCTCGCCTCCGTTAGAGGTAAAACACACCAGTTACATTCGACGAGTGAACGGATGTTATTCGGTCTCTGTCGGGGAAGGACTGCTACAAGTCTAATAATGGAGCACCCACCTCAAATAAGCTTGCACACCATGTGACGATCAACACTACTGGTCACAAGAAGGATCGATTCACCATCATGCTCGTCTGCACCGCAGCCAGTGGCAAGCTTCCCGAATTTGTCATGTTGAAGATGAAGACAATGCCCAAAGGCAAGCTTCCAACAGGCATCATTGTTCATGTGCAGCAGAAAGGGTGGATAGACGAGGAATTAGTCCAGGACCGTGCACATGGTCTGCAGTAGTAGGCCGGATGGTGATCTCTCCTGATGATGGAGCATGCTGGGCCTGAATGCATTCATATGTAACAAGACCGAAGACACCAAAGTGTTGCTCTGTCGGACCAACACCGACCCTGTGATCATCTCAGGCGGAATGAAATTGCTCCTGCAGCCCCTCGATGTGTCCATCAACAAGCCATTCAAGGACAGGCTATGTCGCTGCTGGTCTGACTGGATAATGAGTGGGAGGATGAGAAAGGTCGACCTTCTGGATCATCAAGGTGTGGGAAGAGATATCGTCGGACATCAACAAGTGAGCATTTCTGAAATACTGCATCTCCAACAACATGGATGGTACAAAGGACGACATAATTTGGGAGGAGGAGACTGCAAATGACAGTGACAGTGATGTGGACAGCGACGGGGACTAACTCTACCCTGATTTGGACAAGGAGTTACGTGCTGTCTTTGAAGAGGATTTCCTCGGGTTTAGCAGAAAAGCTTCATCAAACCCAAACGGCCCTTTAAAAGGGCCACATATCCACAATAAATATGTATCATACCAGTATGAATCCCTTTTCCTCCTTTTTCTCGTGACAAAAAAAATCCATTTTATGATAATAAAAAATAAGAAAGAAAAATATAGACTTCTTGGTATCCTCTCCTCTCTCTTCAACTTCTTGAAAATGAGAATAATACTGTGAGACGAAATTAAGCAGTCATGGTGGAAAGCATGCTGATACCCCCGTCACTTTGATTCGTACAAAGTTAATGAACAAACGTACTGAGATATAGATCAGAAAATAAAATGATCAATATATTCCTTTCTTTTGAAGGTGAAAAACAGGGGTGCGGTTAATACACGGCCACAGTATATACACCGGAAAATAGGGCATTTCCAACTCTAACTAACACATCCAGATATGCAAATACCGATCATCATTCCTGCTCTTATCTGCTATGAGGCTTTCTGGATAAATCCTATGAATCACCTCATCAAAAAAACTTATAATTAATCACACAAATATCCATAACTAGCAGGCAGTGCCTGGCATTGCTTGGTCCCTCCTCATGCCCATTCCCCTCCCTCCTCCCATCCCTTTCCCTCCCTCATCCTACCTCTCCCACTGCCTTTCCCCACCTCACCCCCATCCTTCTAGACCCCCACCCCACCCCTTTTCCTCCCTCCTCCTATCCCTGCCTCCACTTACCCGCCCTCCCTCCAGACTGCCACCCCTTCCCCTCCATCCGGACTCCCAACCCCCCCCCCCCCACCTTTCCCTGTCTCCCTTGATTGTTGGAGTTTGATTTTGGGGATTACCACTCTCTGGGGATGTGTGCAGTGTAAAAATGCAAGTTATCTCCACAGCTGACTTGTGATACCCTCTGCCACCACCACCGGGTGGTGCTACATGATACACATTTACACAAAGAATTTTCATCAACAATCCCTTCTGAATCGAGGGTGTGGCGGGGCAGGAGAGCAGAAATTCTCTATGTAAATGTGTACCATGTAGCGCCACCTGGTGTTGGCCGAGGGTATTACAATTTCCTTTTTTACCTGGGCAACACTGAAAATAAAGCGCAGTACTCTCTTTGCACTGGTAAATTTGTCACTGGGCAGGTTCAGGTGTCCGATTAAAGCAGGTTTGCATCAAAGCGCGACGTTTTGATACCCGGTCCTCACTACCAGCAGTTATAAAGTGGCAGTTATAGTTACGTCTATTATTAATTACAGAACACACCAATACACAAACGCCACACAAAATACACTACACAAAACTACACAACCACACAAAACAAGTCCTGGTGAGGGTCTGCAATCTCTGATTGCTCTTTTTCTTATTTTGCCATTTTTTTGGGCCTGCTCAAAAATGCCTTGACTTTGAACAGGCCGTAACGGTTTCTTAACGATAAAGCGCTCAAATGTTTTTTTTTTCACTCTCCTCACTCATATCATCAAATGACTCTTCTTCATACCTACGAATCGTTGGGTACATTGCAATGCTTATAAATGCCTGGAGACACCAGTGTTCATGCCTTTATTTATTTTTACACATGTTATAAGCTCGAGATTCTAGAATCTCTTAACCTGAGACAAATTTCAAAATTTTAACTGCGGAATTGACCTCAGCAGCAGTTCTGATTGGTAAAACAAAACTGCTAATTTGCCCAATTCATTCATTGATTAACACTCCGGGCATCTCCCGGTGGTGTTAAATATGACCGATTGGTGATCGCTAATCGCTCACCAAGCCAGCCGTTCCTTATCAACCATTTCGTTGGAGTGCTTGCTTGAGTGCTTTATCCACTTGGCGAGCTCTGTACAAACTGCTTGGATGTTTGTTTGTAAGCTATGGTGTTACATGGCAAAAGTACCTGCATTGTCGCTCTGCACTGTCCATCTCCACTGTCTCTCTGCACAACTCAATGAAAAATACATTGATTGTTGTATAAAGTTCAGGCCCCACCTGCCTATGCTGTGCCCTGCAGTATCGTGCGGTGCCAAGCCTGTCATTCCTTATCAACGGATGGATGAAGGGAAGGGATGGATTCAGGGCAGGATGGATGGAGGGAAGGATGGGGAGGATGGATGGATGAGATGGAGGGAAGGGATGGATGGATGGATGGATGGACGAAACTGATGTTGGGAAGCCATGGTGAGACTGGAGATGACCTTGTAAATTACTTTTATTTTTTTATCACAGCTGTTGTTGTTTTTGAAAATAAAAATTACAAATTGACTTTCAAGAAAATGTTAGGTGATAATGTAAATGAAGTACATGTGTTCTGTTGTTTTGTGTGTTCTGTTCTTGTGTTCTGTTGTGTATAAAACATATATAAACATGTGTTCTGTTGTATTGGGTAAATGAGTTCGATTCCGCAGTTTCAATTGTGGGATTTGGCTCGGGTTGAGAGATTCTGGGGCTTATTACATTTTTATTGTAAAACATATGCTGAAATTAAATAAAGGCATGAAACACTGGTATCACTGGGCATTTATAAGCATTGCATCTGGAGTGTGATGGGCTCTAGGGTCTCTTGGCCTGAGCCGGGTTTCAGGGTTTTGACTGTGGCGTTGGGCTTGGCGGCAGGTATGGTGCTGGAGTGGTGGTCGTTTGCCTGGTTTGTGCATTGTTCCATATTAAAAGCTTTTCAAAGGCACTCCGGGTGATGTGTGACCCCCTTGGAGAGATCCAATTCCAGAGCAGGTAAACAAGATGGTAGCAGCAGTTTGAGTTGTATACCTCAAGGGAAGCCCATGGTATAATCTCTGTAAAAATGGTACGTGCTGTTTGAAAGTGATGGGTGGTATTATTATCTAGTTTGAATGTGCTGTTTTAACATATCCTATGTTGTTCAATCCTGTACTAATGCCGGCAGACGGAACCTTTCCCCCCACTTCCCCTAAAGTCCCCCTCCCAAATGAAAGTCAAACTCCACCTTCTCTTCAAGTCCCACTACCAAATGCAAGTCCAGAACACCCCCTTAGGAGTCCCTACTTCCCCCTCCTCCCTCCCCCTTCCTCTTTGTTCCCACCCCCTCCTCGCACTCCTCCCTCCCAGAGTGCATTGTGACACATGGTGAAGCATCACTCCCTCCCTCCTCTCCTCACTCTCCCCTTCCAGCTTCCTAATTCCTTCCCCCTCCTCTCTCTCTCCCTCCCCTGCCTCCTCTCTCTCCCTCTCCCTCTGCATCCCCCTCTCTCCCTCCTCACCCTTTGCTCCTCACTCTCCCTTCCCCCCCATCCTCACTCCACCCAGAATCAACAATAGAAGATGTAATTCCCTATATTTGGCTCCCATTTTCACAAGATCCCTGACATCACTATTATGTACGAATAATATTCAATCCCCAGAAATCACATGCCCACATGGATCATACAAAAAAGGTAAAGAGGAACATTCACAGTCAGTTACTAAAATATTCCTAATTGCATCTACACGAAGAGTTTTAAGAAATTTACCGTGATTAAATAAGGATTGGTCAACAGTGAAAGTGAAATCCACAATTTTCAATGGGGTTTGCTCCCTAACTTTTTCTGGCAACAACGTTACCATACAAGAGTCCTTAAAATTGAATAAAGCTGAAGCTTATCCACCTGCTTGCGAGAATACTCACAAATCAAAAATTCAGTGGTAACATCAGTTTTGGCAGAAGACTTGCTTCTAAGAACCCTGATAAAAAGAAAAAGCTTCAACCTAAAAAGAAAAGTCACATATATTTTCTAAACTCCGGATAGTACCAGCTAAGAAATGTTAGGAACACAATCTCAAAAGAAAGTGGGAAGATGAAAAAGTTTCCCATCATAAAAACATATGGGTCTATCAATTATTATCTGAACTCCCCATTTTTGGAGCTGTACCCCTCTTCCTGCAATGCCCATGACCTCGAGGTCTCCTTCTAATAGGATTAGCAAAAAACTCATTACCACAAACATTACCAATACTGAACAGATGTAGCATTCTCAAATGCAATTATGACATTACAACAAAGGCATACATGTATCATACAATCATCCATGACCATGGATGACATCATACATGTATCATACAAACCATGACATCATACAAAAACAGGGGCAATACCCCTGGGCACTCACCTGGTAGAATAATGATGCTGAGGAGGAAGACAATGTGGGATGGAATAAGCAAAATTTACCAATGAACCAATGTTATAGCAAATACCTCTTTTAGGGGGCAACTCCCCCCCCATAAATCCCCTCAAAACCCAACTTTTTAAAATAGCGAGAACAAACTTTGGTAAATCATGGGTGATGAAGGTTGGAGTCAAGTTTCATCGAAATTGTGTGTGTAGTTTTGGAGAAGAAAGCAAATACCAATTTTGGGGGGCAACCCCCCCCTCCCAATAGAACTCCGTATGGTTCGATTTTTTACTTCACATGGAACGTAGTTCTGGGGAGCTGATAAGATTGCATGTCATCCGTCTGTCCGTCCGTCCATCCGTCCACAAACACTTACAACTTTTTCTCTGAAATGACACACCGAATTCCGATGGGAGTGGACCACAACCTTCATCACTCGTGATGTACTAAAGTTTGCTCACGATATTAAAAAAAATCACGGTCCAAAGATGTCTACGGCAGCCGTGCCCCCCAAAATAGGTATTTGCTCTCGTCTCAGAAACTGCACACACAATTTTGATGAAACTTGACCACAGCCTTCATCACCTGTGATGTACCAATGTTTGTTCACGGCATTAAAAAAAAAAAATCCATAGGTTTTACTCTCTTCTCCATTACATATGTCTGGGTCATCAACGCCTACCAGTGGTTCTCCAGTTTTCTTATCCGTCTTCTCCAGGTGAGCACCGAGGGGTATTGCCCCTATTTCTTCATGCCGTCAACAAAGTTGGAACATACCGGGTGTTGAAGGTTGTGGTCCAGTTTCATCAAAATCATGTGTGTAGTTTCAGAGAAGAAGTTGCAAGTGTGTGTGGATGGACGACAACATGTCAGGCCAGATTAGATTGCAGTCAGGTCAGGCCAGATTAGATCTGTGACTTGCTGCAGGTAAACCTGCACTAACCTGTTCCATGGTCGGGTTGTCAGTGACTAAACCGTCTCCCCCACCAGGTTTTTTTTCGTGAGGAGGGTGTTTGGAAATGAACACCCAGCAGGATTAAAAACAAAACCTGTCAAAGGGCGGAGGAGCTCCTTGTGAGCCAACGGCCATCCATATCGAGTACCCAACTGTGTCTGCGGACGTCCTCCTGAATATGGTTAATTTTTATTAGGAGGTTGGTGGCAGGATTTGCACTCCGGCCACCGTAAAACCCTTCATTCCGCAAAACACAAAAATGCAAAGAAATCTGAAAACCCACTCCTGTGCAGCTTCCCTTCGCAGGGCAGCTCATAGGATGATGGGATTGGAGCAAAGCCTTCGGGACCCCCAATCTTTGATGATAGGAGGGAAACCACGGGGTAACATTCCCGGGTCAGATTGGGGGAGAGTGTGTCGGAGTGATGCGGAGGTGTCGTCCACCAGACGGCGGTCTCCTTGGGTTAACCCGAGGCGGTCCCTTCGGGTGGGTGCCTGGAATGTCTAATCCCGAAGAAAGGATGATCACCTGTCTCTGTTATCATCTGAGTGCAAACCTTTGGACATCGGTCTTGCAGGACTCTCTGAGGTTCGGAGACCGGATTGCAGCGAGATCATGGTGGGTGGTTACACTACTATTGGTCTGGTCGCTCTGATGGTTACCATTCCCAAGGAGCTGCTGCAGCTGTGTCCAATAAGCTGACTCCAATGATAATTGAGGTAACACCGGTCAACGAGTGTATGGTGAGGCAAAGGATTCGTCACTCCTGAGGTGTCATTTCCCTGGTCTCTGTTTATGCTCCGACTGAGGCGAGTGATCTCACCGTGAAGGATGCATTCTACGCCACGCTCGAGTCTGTGGTTGATCAGTGCCCCAGACGAGATACACTGCCAGTCTTGGGGGATTTCAATGCATCGACTGCAGCTGATAGGGATGGTTATGAGACATGTGTTGGTCCCCATGGGTCTGGAACTATAAACCAGAATAGCACTAAGTTCCTTGACTTTACAAGAAGTCATGGACTTAAGGTGGCCGGTTCATGGTTTCAGCACCCACAAGCTCATCACTGGAATTGGTATTCCAACACTGGTGGTGTGGCAAAGGAGATTGACCAAGTCCTCGTTGATGGTCGCTGGAGGATGATCCAAACCTGCAGGGTCCACCTGAGTGCTCAGTTCCTCAATACTGACCACCGGCCTGTTATAGCAACTCTGAAGTTGCACCTTAAATCCAGGAGAATGGTACCATCCCAGCCTAGGCTGGATGTTGGCAAACTCAAGGATGAGAGGGTAGCTGTGGAGTTTGCAAACAAGCTGAGTAGAGATTTGGGGGGTCTGGGTGCTTTGAGAGGTCCTGAAGAGTTGTGGAGTGCCTTCAAGACCACCGTCCTTGATGTTGCCGGTGGATGTCTTGGAACTCACCGTTGGGCAAAGCAGAATTTTGTCTCTCAAGGGACACTGGATATCATTGACCAGAGTCGCAGAGTCAGGCTGAATGGCAGAACTTAACTGTTCATGGAGCTGAGGCATAAAACTGTACGTGCGCTAAGGGTGGAGACGGAGGCCTATGTGCGAGGAATCTGTGAGCGGGTAGAGCATCACCTGTGGTCAAGTGATTCTCGTCCTGCTTACAGGGGAATTCGCGCATTGCGTTCATCGAAGCCCATCCCTTGGAGCACTGCAGTTAGAGCAGAGGGTGGTAGGCTCTTGCCAGAGCAGTCCAAAGTGAAGGCCCACTGGGCCGGTTACGTTGAGTGGTTGTACTTGGCTGATCCACCAGCTGGCGAGTTGGACATCAAGGGTGTTACAATCCCTGTTGCTGACCCTCCAATCAACTGTGGTCCACCTTCGCTTGTGGAAACACATGCTGCGGTGAACCGGTTGAAATGGGGTAAAGCTCCAGGGATCTGTGGCATCCATGCTGAACTTCTCAAGGCTGGTGGGAATGCTGCACTCGTGTCATTGCATGCAATTCTGTGCTGTGCCTGGAACACAGGCATCATCCCAACTGACTGGAAGAGGGGCCTTGTTGTCCCTCTCTGGAAAGGGAAGGGTGACCGCGAAGACTGCAACAACTACGAGGGGTGATGCTGCAATCAGTGCCGGGCAAGGTCTTTGCTCGGATAATTCTTGACAGGGTTTGCCAACATCTGCTTGAGCACCAGCATCCAGAGCAGTCAGGCTTTACACCAAAGAGGTCAATGATTGACCATATCCTTGCACTTCTGGTCCTCACCGAACGCAGACGAGAGTTTCCGCAGGGGCTGCTCGCAGCCTATGTTGATCTCTGGAAAGCGTTCGATTCAGTGAATCGCGATGCCCTCTGGAGGATTCTCGGTCTTCGTGGGGTGCGACCAAATCTGATCGATCTGATGCCTGAACTGTACTCTAGTACTGAGAGTGCTGTGAAATGTGGTGCTACCATCTCTGACTTATTTCCAGTTGTTACTGGAGTTCGTCAGGGGTGTGAACTGGCCCCCACACTTTTCAGCACTTGTATGGACTGGATTCTAGGGAGGATGTCAGAGAGATCAAGCTGCGGTGCATCGTTTGGGAATGTCAAGATCTCTGACCTTCATTTCGCAGATGATGCAGTCATCTTTGCAGAGACTTTAGATATCCTTTCAGGGGCCCTCAAGGTGCTGAATGAGGAGTCAGAGCCGCTGGGATTACAGGTTTCCTGGGTCAAAACCAAGATCCATGCTTTCAATGACATCTTGGATGCTGCTGTCCTGTCTGTGCCTGTTTGTGTTGAGCATGTTGAAGTCGTGGAGAGATTCTCTTACCTTGGCAGTGATATTCATGTCTCGGCTGGTTGTGAATCAGAGGTCAATATACGTCTGAGTCGGGCCTGGAGAGTCATGGATTCACTGGATAATGGGGTGTGGCGCTGCCGGTACCTGTGCGGGAGGATGAAAGTCCGAGTCTTCAGGTCCTTGGTGCTTCCAGTCTTGCTCTATGGATGCGAGACTTCGACTCTGACCAAGGATCTGAGATGGAGACTTCATTCCTTTGGTACCAGGTCAATTCGGAGAATCCTTGGCTATCGCTGGTCAGACTTTGTGTCCAATGAGCGGTTGCTGAGAGAGACTCAAATGAGATTTGTAACCTGCATCGTCCGTGAGCGTCAGTTGTGGCTGTATGGGCATGTGGCTCGTTTTCATGACGTTTATCCTGCTCACCAGATTCTCTCAGCGAGGGAGTCTCCGGAGTGGAGGAGGCCAATTGGCCAACCACGTGCCTCGTGATTGCAGCAGGTTGATCGGCATCTCAAGCAGATGGGGATGGGCTAGGCATCTGCTTGGGGGATGGCCAGACAGAGGCCCCTGGAGTACCGGCGGAAAGTGGACGCAGCGACGCGCTGCTCTGGCACATGCTCCCATACCTGACCTGACCTGACAACATGCCATCCCATAAGCTCCCCGGAACTACATTCCCAGTGAGCTAAAAATGAGTATTATTCCCCATGAGTTTTCGTTTTTCCAACATTGTTGTCACACCATGTGACCTATCACAACATAATTATCATTAAAATATTCCACATGAGTAGTCGCTCCAATGGTGAATATTTTGTGTCAATCCGAGAAGCAGTTGCAGAGAAAAACCATGCTCAACTTTTGGGCGGACAAACAAACAAACAAGAAGACATCGTGCAGAGCACAATACTTGCAAAATCCATGAAACAAATTTAACCACAAAAATAATTGGTGGCTGAATTCAATGACCAAATATGCAACTCCTCTTCAAATTTCAAGTCAATCGGATGAAAATTGAGGATTTCAGAAATACCTCCTTAGGTGTTGACCTTGGGCTTATGTTGACCTTTTGCTCTATGTTGACCTCAAAAATAATTGGCTGGTTCAATTCAGTGACCTGAAACATAAAACCTCTTCAAATTTCAAGTCAATCGAATGAAAATTGAGGATTTTAGAAATATCACCAAAATTGTTGACCTTTGGCCTATGTTGACCTTTTGACCTCAAAAAGAATAGGATTCTTGCTCATGACAAATTCCACCATGTGGTGAAGGTTCGTCAAGATCTGTTTAAAATTGTGACTTGCAGGCGATTGACAGACAAATAAGAAGATGACGTCATGCATGACGATGACCTCTACACTTGCAAAATCCATAAAAGAAATTTGACCTCAAAAATAATTGCTGCTTGAATTCAATGACGTGATATGCAAATCCACTTCAATTTTCCAGTCAATCGGATGAAAATTGAGGATTTTAGAAATACCACCGTGGTTGTTGACCTTGGGCCTATGTTGACCTTTTGGTCGATGTTGACCTCAAAAGTCATTGGTGGTTGAATTGAGTGACCTGAAATATAAATCCTCTTCAAATTTCAAGTCAATTAGATGAAAATTGAGGATTTAATAAATCCCGCCTTAGTTGTTGGCATTGGGCCTATGTTGACCTGTTGGTCAATGATGACCTCCAAAATAATTGGCTTGTTGAATTCATTGACCTGAACTGCAAATACTCTTCAAATTTCAAGTCAATCAGATGAAAATTGAGGATTTCAGAAATCACACTGAAGTTGTTGACTTTTAGCCTTTGTTGACCTTTTGACCTTTTCACCTCAAACAAAAGGCTTCTTCCTGATGACAAACTCTACCATGTGGTGCAGTTTCCTGAAGATCTGTTTAAAATTGTGACCTGGAGGCAATAAACAGACAGACAGACAAAGAGATAGAATAACAAAATCCACTGACCAATATACTTGAAAAATCTTCGATTTTGCAAGTGTAAAAACAAACAAACAAACAAATGAACAGAGAGAGACAGAATAACAAAAAGACAATGTCATGCAGGGCACGATACTTGCAAAATCCATAAAACAAATTTGACCTCAGCAATAATTGGTGGTTGAATTCAATGACCAAATATGCAGCAACTCTTCAAACTTCAAGCCAATCGGATGAAAATTGACAATTTTAGAAATCTTCCTTTCTAGAAATTTTAGAAATCTAGAAATAGAAATTGACAATTTTAGAAATTGGAATAAACTTCCTCACTCTATTCTTTCCCATTCTTCCCTCCAGGCTTTCAAAACAGCTGTTCACCACCACCTCTTATCTTCCCCCATCCAAATCCTCGATCTTTTCTACCCCCGATAATCCACCCAAGCCCACTTCCTTCAATTCTCCTGCTTTCCTTCCTGAAAGTCCCTGTAATGTCCATCTTCTCCTCGCCATGTTCCCTGTCCCATCCCCATCCCTCTCCCTTCCACAGTTCACCTGTGTCTGTTCCCCAATGTTTTGTCCCTTCCACTCCCGCCCCTCTTGTCTCATGCCTCCTTGCTGTGAGTTGTGTGTTAGCTCTCATACGAGCCTCGACCAAGGTATACAAAAAAAAAAAAAAAAAATCGGGACCTATGTTGACGTCAAAAATAATTGGTGGTTGAATTCACTGACCTGATTTGCAAATGATCTTCAAATTTCAAGTCAGGACAGGTTAGGTATGGGAGCATGCGCTGTAGCAGCGTGTCGCTGCGTCAACTTTCTGCCGGTGCTCCAGGGGCCTCCGTCTGACCATCCCCCAGGCTGATTCCTGGCCAATCCCCATCTCCTTGAGATGCCGATCAACCTGCTACAACCTACAAGGCTCATTCGCTGAGAGAAGCAGGATCAGCGTCAGGAAAATGAGCCACGTGTCCATACAGCCGCAGTTGATGCTCATGGACTATGCAGGTAACAAATCTCATTTGAGTCTCGCAGCAACCGCTCATTGGAAACAAAGTCCGAACAGCAATAAGCAAGGATTCTCCGAAGAGAAGAGATGAGTTTTCGTGGCATCCCACGAAGACCAAGAATCTTGCAGAGGTCATTCCGAGTCACTAAATCGAACGCTTCACAGAGATGAACATAGGCCACAAGCAGCCCCTGCCAAAACTCTCGTCTGTGTTCGGTGAAGTTGCGAAGTGCAATGATACGGTCAATTGTTGACCTCTTTGGTGTAAAGCCTGACTGCTCTGGACGCTGGTGCTCAAGCAGATGGTGGCGAACCCCATCAAGAATTATCCGAGCAAAGACCTTGCCTGACACTGAGAGCAGCATCACCCATCGGTAGTTGTTGCTGTCTTGGCGATCACCCTTCCCTTTCCAGAGAGGGACAACAAGGCCCCTCTTCCAGTCAGTTGGGATGATGCCTGTGTTCCAGGCAGAGAACAGAACTGCATGCAACGAGATGAGTACAGCATTTCCACCAGCCTTGAGAATGGATGCCACAGTTCAGCATGGATGCCTCAGATCCCAGGTGCTTCACCTTATTTTAACTGGTTCACCGCAGCCCGTGTTTCCACAAACGAAGGTGAACCACAGTTGATTGGAGGGTCAGCAATAGGGACAGTAACACGACTAACACCCCTAACATCCAACTTAGCAACTGTTGGATCAGTGTTGTACAGCCACTCAAAGTAACCGGCCGAGCGGGCCTTCAATTCGAATTCCTCTGACAAATATGGCCTATGTTGCAATATCCAAGTTCAAACGTTAGAAGGGTTATCCTAGCGAGTTACATTTTAATTTAAGTCTATCATGGTCAGCACTCCAGTAGCTGTCTGAAATTTGTCAATCGATTAAGAGAACTGTATAGACCAGATCTCCATAGTTATCCATTGCCACAAGCACCTACAACCAGGTCTCAGTGCAAGCTTCCTGGTGTGATCCAACACAATGAGCCGACACCCAGGAAACAACATGCTAACTGTAACGACTCAACTAGGAAAGGAAAGATGCCTCTAAGTATCGTAATCGAGCCTCTCCCAAAAAGATTTCAAAAAACGCACAAATTTTCAAAATATAATGACGAGCAACCTTCCATTTTCATACACATGTCCATTAATGACCAGCTCAGATAGCATCCAAAATGTCCATTTAGATTCTTTCCAGTTGATGAGCAATGGCAGTGCAATGCCTGAAGCACTCTCACCTTCCAATTTTAATGGTCAAACTGGCTCAATCCAGGCGGTCCAGATGTTCCCCTCAGATCTCCACGTCCCAACACAATCAGACTGATCGTGGGGGGGAGGGGGCAGGGGGGGTGGTAACTGTTTGTTTCGCAGGTTTTCATGCATCATAACTGTTTCTGAAGAACATCAGCAACTGCACATGGCCATTGTAGAGTATATGGTCCACATTGTTTATTTATTTAGTGGGTCAACATCTTGATGCACACACTGGTGTTCAAGACTACATAAAAGCTACACATATGAACACAATAGAGACTTTGGAGCACAGACATCAAAATATTCACTTTATCACATTTGCTGCAAACTCCCATACTCTCAGGCAACAAATTAGTTGGTTGTTGGTTCAGATTTAACCCTGCTGATGTGGACAGAACTTTAAATGATGATGGCACACAAATCTCCATGTACATTCGACATCCTCACAACCATTTTGATGTTGTATGCTCAACGTTAAACTAAAACAAAAAAAAAACATCTGCGTGGTAACTACCCAGCCAGTGCGCTTCACAGCTATTGTGTTCTCTGTCCATCGTGACTCCCCTTTTGATGTGTCTTGGCTTTCCTTTTGCATCTTTGCTTCCTTTTTGGTCATGAGCCATGCTCACCATATCTTGTGCCAAGCAAAACTGCTGTTCATGTTAGGCGGCAGCACCACCTCCCTTTTCACCACCAATCAATCAAGCACTATTTCTGATATTGATGCAACATGAGGGCTGCAACATATTTCGGTGTCCCTGTCCTGCATCCAGGGATCGGGAAATCTTCCCCAACAGACGAGGCCTTTCCTGGTGCAACATAACAAGCCAAGGTATGTATGCACTTGGAGTGGTGATAAAGCAGCAAACAGTGTGTTTACTTGACTTGATACCCCATGTATTGGACACAAATGTTGATCTCAACTGGAGTACCATGGAATACGGTAGAACCACAGAGTATGGCAGCATCATGGAATTCTGCTGTATCACCGTACTCCATACTAAACATAACAACATAGTGAAAACATTAAGCATTGTATTACTTCCAAAAATATTGCACAAACGAGAAAAAAAAAACATTTTAAGAAAAATATAAAAAATATAGAGGGATGAAATCTCAAAAAAAACAACCAAACAAGGAAGGAATGACATTGCATTACGAGACCACAAGACGACACCGCAATCCTCTTATGGATTACCATCACGACAAATTTTGACATTTTCCTTTTGTTGTGGGATTGTGATGGATAAAAGAGATAAATAAATAAGAATAATGAAAAAGAATAACAATAACAACTTGAAGGGGAATTGGGCGAGTGCACACCTCTGGCACGCAATGCCTGATCCACGAGAACGTATCAGGCCCAATACATTTTTGAAACATCATGCAATATTGGATGTTATTTTTGGTCCTATCTCTCAACGGTGAAGAATCACTTAAAAATTAAATAAATCTCACATACGGATCCGGATTCGGATCTTCACCAAAATCGAATCATTTCTTCCTTGTCACACACCCAACCTGTCCACCAAGTTTTATCTGAATCCGTCCACAACATTTTTAGATATCGTGCTGCATATCGATATCGCCCAATCTCTCAATTGTAAAGAATGACTTTAAAAACTATCAGATCCGGATCCGGATTCGGATCTTCCCCAAAATTGAATCAAGCCTTTCTCGTCACACACCCAACGTTTTCATCAAGTTTCGTCCAAATCCGTCCTCAACTTTTTGAGATATCTTGCACACAAACAGACAGGGCTGAAAACAACCTCCTTCGGTGGTGGAGGTCATGAAGAATGACATCACATTACGATGCCACAAAACGACACCATAATCCTCTTATGTATTAGCATCACGATATATTTTGGCGTTGTTCCATTAATTACAATCCGAAAACAAAAGGAAAATGTCAAAATATATCGTGATGCTCATACATAAGAGGATTGTGGTGTCGTTTTGTGGAAAGGTAATGCGTCATTCCTCCCCTGTTTGATTGTTTTTTTGAGATTTCATCCCTCGATGTTTTTTACATTTTTACCCTCGCTAAAGGGGCTGTCACACCTTGACGCTTTAGCCAGCGTATGGCAACGTATCAAAATGTATGTAAAACGCTGGCGTACACTGAACTATTGATGTTTTTTTATTTTTTTAAGTTTTTGGCATATTCATGACGAGTTGGACGTATGCATAACGTATTAGTAACGTACACAAAACGTTTTCGATAACTTGTAGATAACCTATACCAACGAATGCTAAGCGTGTTGTCAGCGTTCACAACGTATGCCCAATGATAGTTTAACGTATGCATTGCGTGCAGCAGCGTATCGTCAATGATCACGTGGCGTAGCCTATTAAATGGCTTCCGCTCAACGATTGAAATCATAACCGCACCAGACATCGAAGTGTCAACATCACCGTCATGCCCTGTCACACCTTGACGTTTTAGCCAGCATATGCCGATGTATGAAAAATTTGCCGAATACGCTGACACACGTCGAATACATTGTGGGTAAGTTTTGTATACGTTAAGAGCACGCTGAAGCACGCTGGCATACGTCGTAGTACACCGAGCACGTCGACAAATATTAAGCATGCTCAAAATTTTTCGACGTATGCCAGCGTATGACTCACACATTCCGCATACGCTGGCCATAAGTTGTAGGCACGTTATGCGATCGTTGACACACGTCGACACACGTTACTTGTAAGTTACTCAAAAGTCGAAACACGTCAAGGTAATGTTTAGCGTACCCGAAAGTTATTTCTAACCTATGAGTAAAGTGCTTTGAACCTATGTGTAATGTATTTCCAACGCACATTGACGGATGTAGATGCAATTGACGTCTTCCGGACGACCACAGAACTTACTGAACGTGTTTATAACTTACAGCGACCTATCATGGCGAATTGGAAACGTTTAGGGGAATTGGTATATAAAAATGGGCTTCACAGGAGGAACCCGTCAGTGTTTCAGACTCCATGGTGAGTACATGTCAATGTCAGAAGTATCAGTAGTAGTAGTAGGTGAGCATGTCATTAGTAGGAGTAGTAGTAGTAGGTCCATGTCAGTAGTCGTAGGTAAGTGTGATGGGGAGGGTGTGGGTGATGATGGATCCTCCTTGCGTCCGTGTCCACGGCCACGGCCAGGAGACTTCTTTGCAGCATTCTTCGAAGTTTTCTTCGGCTTTTTTTCTTTTTTTAAAAATGTTTTTCTACACTGAACTATTGATATTTTTTTAAGGTTTTGTCATATTCATAACGAGTTGGACAAATGCATAACGTATGAGTAACGTACACAGAACGTTTCGATAACTTATACCAACAAATGCTTAGCGTGTTGTCGGCGTTCACAACGTATGCCCAACAATAGTCGAACGTATGCAGAGCGCGCGGCAGCGTATCGTCGATGATCACGTGGTGTAGCCTATTCATAGGCTGCCGCTCAACTATTTAAATCATAACAGCACTAGAAATCGAAGTGTCAACATCACCGTCATGCCGAGGAAAAAAAAAACAAAAAAAAACATGGAGTCTGAAACACTGACGGTTCCTCCTGTGAAGCCCATTTGTATATACCAATTCCCCTAAACGCTGCCAATACGCCATTACACGGTAGCTGTCAGTTAGAAACACGTTCAGTAAGTTCTGTGGTCGTCCGGAAGATGTCAAATACGTCTACATACGTCAATGTGCGTTGGAGATACGTCACACATAGGTTCAAAGCACGTTACTCATCGGTTAGAAATAAGTTTCGGGTACGGTAAACCCTCGACGTGTTTTGACTGATGAGTAACTTACAAGTAACATGTGTCGACGTGTGTCAACAATCGCGTAACTTGCCTTCAACACGTTACTCTTCTTCTTCATCTTCTTTTGGCGAGCTCCCGTTAGGGGTTGCCACAGCGGGTCATCCGTCTCCATTTCGCTCTATCCTCCACATCTTCCATTGACACTCCAACCACCCGCATGTCCGCCCTCACCGCATCCATGAACCTCTTCTTTGGCCTTCCTCTTCTCCTCCTGCCTGGCGGCTCCATCCTCAGCATCCTTCTCCCGATATACTCCGCTTCCCTCCTGTGCACATGTCCAAACCATCTTAATCTCGCCTCTCTCACTTTGTCTCCAAACCGTCCTACCTGCGCTGTCCCTCTAATATACTCATTCCTTATCCTGTCCCTCCTCGTCACTCCCAACGAGAATCGCAGCATCTTTCACTCTGCCCTCCAGCTCCACTTCCTGTCTTTTTGTTAGTGCCACCTTAACCATACAACATAGCTGGTCTCACTACCGTCTTATATACTTTCCCCTTCACTATTAGAGCTACCCTTCTGTCACAAATCACTCCTGCAACTCTTCTCCACCCACTCCATCCTGCCTGCACTCTCTTTTTCACTTCTCTACCACACTCTCCGTTACTTTGGACAGTTGATCCCAAGTATTTAAACCCATCCACCTTCCCCACCTCAACTCCTTGCAACCGCACCATACCACCACCCTCCCTCTCATTTACGCACATGTACTCCGTCTTACTCCGACTGACTATCATTCCCCTTCCCTCCAGTGCGTACCTCCACCTCTTGAGGCTTGCCTCAGCATGCTCCCTACTCTCCCTTCAGATCATGATAGTAGGGTGAATATACTGATTCTGGCTCACTTTTCCCTATGTAAATGAATGAGGGATTTTCAGCGATTCCCTTTTTTCCCCTAAAAATAAACCCCCTTTTTATCCCAAGGTATATTTATTTGTCTCCCCTTTTAACCTGGAGATACTTTTTTTCAAATAACCCATGCAATAAGATAAAGATTTGTTAAAGGTGATTCTAAAGAAATATCTGAAACGTCTAAGCCTCGGGACACTCTTTATCAAATAACCAATGTATATTGTTTAGCTCACTCATTGAACCTATAAAGATTTGTTCATTCTCAAATTCCTTCAATAGTTTAATTTTCTTTGCACAATAATCCCCATCTAAAATATTTGAAAACAAAACATTTGAATCTTTATATTTTTTAAGATACCCCTTTTGTGCCATTACGAAATGATAAACTTCTCTTAATGCTCTTGTTTGACCACCTCCTGAGCCACATATCATTTTGAGATTATAGTAAATTGTTTTTTCATTGTTCAATTGATAACCATCAAAGTTTTCAGTCCATTCAAGGATATTCATTTTTTTCTTTACATCCTCTAACTTACTAGTTTTTAAATTGATTCGCTTATTTGTTTTATTTACCTTTGTTTCAGTTATTTTTTCAATAAGACTTATTTGATATTTTTCACATTCATTATGTTTTCCATTGATATACCAAGACTGAGATTTTCTCCACTCTTTAGTTTGATTAATACTTGGTTTAACCATTTATATATTGCGAAAAAACGCGGCGGTAGCCCTTAAAAAACCCTAACCCATCTTCCCATCGTTAAAACACAATCTATTCTATTCACTCTATCATACAATATCCATATGGAACACAATCTATTCCATTATCTAAAATAAATCTCTTATCATCAAAGGCTCCTAATGCTTTTTTATTTACTTCTTCACTATATATGTTATGTTTATAACTTCTTATTGTATTCATTTTCCTATATTCTTCTTTCTTACTCATCAAACAATTATAATAATTTCTAAAAGTTATTGATTTCTTTATTACATATTTCTTTATTCCCTTTAACCTCTTATCAATCTGATCACCATACTTATAAGCATATGCCTTTGCTCTCAATCCAATAAACTCACTCATTACTTTTCCACCCAACTCATCCTTAAACTTACCAATAACCTTTTCATTCTTTTTGGAAAATAACTCACTCTTCTTGCTGAAATTACTTGTATCATATACTCCAATATTTTTCTTCATATCTTTATAAACATCATCAGTTTTTATATCTAGGATAAAACTATCAGTGTCCATATACAACAATGAAACATTTTCACCATACTCTTTCTTTAAGTCATTATACAAATAATCATACATCAATATCTTTGATAAATCAAGAACTGCTGTTCCAATATAAATTGGTTTATCCATTACAATACTTTCCTTTTTCATATGAATTGCAGAAAAGTTCTCTGAAAAAACCTCTTCTCTCTCAAAACTTGGTTTATTTATCAATCTCGAAGCTTCTTTCCAAGATGTTGCGAATCTAATGTTTTGCCTGTTTCTAACATTTTCCATAGTCTTTCCAAATACAGCATTATTCATTAATTTATAAAAGTCCCCTTCAAATTTTACTTTTGTATTTGCTCTCATATCTGTATTGAATTGAATATACTTTTTCACCCAAGGACTTTGTTTAAATTTTAAAACTCTATGAATTTTAGCTACTCTCAATCCTTCTCTCAAAAACTGTTTTAAGCTTCTCTGATGCAAAACATATCCCTCTTTATCATAGAATGTTGTTAATAACTTTTCTGTTGATTTACCTTTAATATTAAAACTTTTATGATAATCACTGAACCATTCTTTCTTTGGGGTTTCTTTCTCACATGCAAAAGGAAGGTCTTTATGCTTATTATGAAGATCACACGGGTACCTCAAATCAACTTCAAAATAATAACCTTCTTCTTCGTCATTCAATTCCTCTTGAGAAGAAATAACAATATTCATCAAAGCCTTTTCATAATCCTTTTCTTCCACCCACTCTAATTTACCATAAGGCAGAGATTGAGACATTGCCCATCCATACAAATTATTAGCATCAAAATACATCAAATAATTACTATCTTTTTCACTATCATAATTTGGAAGATATTTATTATTTGCTTTAGCATATCTTTTTGAACATACTTGTGATATTCCACCTCTCTTGGACTTCTCAATCATCAAAAGCATATCAACATCACTGATTAAATCTATATCTTGTTTTGTCATTTTCAACATTGCACTCCAAGCTAAACCAGGAGCTGTGAAATAGTGGGCAGGATCTAATCCATAACAATTTTTATTATGACAGAGTGATCTAAAAGCTTCAAACACATCAGCTAACAATAAAACATCTGTTTTTAGATATAAATCATGATATTCTCCAAGGTTCTTTATCTTAAATATTTTCCATATTTCTTGTGCGTGTTTATATTCCTTATCACTTATCTCTTCTTCATAAAGGTTATTATAGAAACTTTCTTTTGATGGAAGTTGTGTTTCTTTAAATCTCATAAATGAATCCATATAATCATAAGGATAAATTCCCTTACTTGTAAGAATTTTCTCTTTACTTTGAATTTCATTCCTTGTTTGAATTTCCTCTCTCGTAAGAATTCCTTCTTTAATCAGAATTTCATCTTCAATCAGAATTTCCTCTTTAGTTAGAATTTCATTCATTGTTCGAATTTTCTTTATAATTAGAATTTCATCTTCAGTTAGAATTTCTTCATTAATTTCCTCATTAATTAGAATTTCCTCTTTACTTTGAATTCTGTCTTTAATCTGAATTTCCTCTTTAGTGAGAATTTCCTCTTTTGGAAAGAATGAATTAAGATTTGGAAAAGAGTCCGTGGAGCTTAGATTTGATGCGAGGTAGGCTAGTGGTGTTCCCATAAACTTGTAAGAATCTAGAAACCTAATACGAGTTAAAGGTTTTGTGAATATCATTTTTGTAAATGAAATATACTTTTGACTTGTGTTTGTTATGGCAGAAATATTCCCTGGTGTTTTTGAAAGTTCATTTATAAATAGATGTGTATCATAGTTGGCGCTGTTGTGAAGAAAGACTGGAATAAAAGAAGGTAATTTATAATTAAGATTACAACAGGAATGAGCGGGACCTCTATATTTACCAGTAAGATGACAATGATCCCTAACTTTAGACTCCTTAATTTCCCCCTCACAAATATGACAGATATTGTTCTTTATAAATTCTAATTTTTCTTCTTTGGTTAATTTCATCGGTTCATTTGTTTCTTTCATTAATTTAGTGAGTCTTATACAATCCTTTTCTCATCGTTTTACAAACTCTTGTGAAGCTTTTTTTCCACGATAATGTTCAAGTTTGTTATACTTTTCTCCAACAGATGATTTGATATAATAACAGAAACCACAAGGAATATGTTTTTGATATTTATTTGTATATGATTCTTTTGGATTAGGAGAAGTAGTATTTATCTTTTTAAGGATACATTCAAAATCAGCATATATCACAAATGGGTGCATGATAGATTTATTATAATCTTCAAAAGAAATCTTTTCACCAGGTTTAGGCATTGTAATTACAGCTGATTTATGATTACTACAATATTTTGAATGTTGTTCTAATCGTTCTTTTGTATGAAATGAATTAAGACATCGCTTACAAGGATATATTTTGTTTGCTGTTCTGAATACCTGAGAGATTAATCTTGATAAATTATTGATGTATGTGTAATGTGAATTCTTTCCAACACTAAAATATAAAAGATCGATGTGTGTTTCTTCATTTTTATCGTTGTTTGAAATTTTTAATATTTGAACTTTGTTTGTATCCGTTAATCCATATACATTAATAGAAAGATTATTCTTTTTCTCAAATTTAGGAATATCTGTTAGTGGCATTGGGAATTTAAAATCTTTAATGTCCAAGGTATTCTCATATTTCATATATGGTTTTACTCTTTCTGAATTACATTTTGGTGGATGTAAGTGAGCAAGAACAGACCAGAGAAAACATTTATTATCATTGTTCTTAATATTAACAACTGCCTTCTTTAGTTTTATTTCTTTTGGTAATTCAATATAAGAAGAAGCTTTAAGAGGGTTTGATTTTAGAATGTGTATATCTAAAAAGATGATTTTTTAAATATTGAATCCACTTCCTACCACTGTATTATCAACATCCTCCTCTTGTCTTGATAGTTCTTCATAAACCCCACTATTCAAAAAATCTTGAAATGATGTTATAAAATGAAGATCTGTTCTCATATAAGGAGTATGTTCTTCATCTTGTCTTTTCATATTCATTTTCACTCCCATATAAAACTTTAAATATCATTTCTTTTAATGTCTTTTTAATAAATTTTTCAACATCGGGTTTCACTATTTCAATTGATTCAGCTATTGATGATGGACCGGGTTCTCCAAATTGAAAAATCCTTATTTTTATATGCCCTTTAAATGCCCCATCAGTGTTTTCAATATAATAGTCTCCCTTTACTTTAAACTCATTTTTCTTGTGTTTTTGTGATTGAAGATGTCTATTGTAACTACTCTTCAAAACATCCTTTGAGCAGATATCACAATGTTTTCTTTCCAACTCAAGAGGAGATATTTTATGAAATAGATTAAATGTGTGTTTGTTGGTTCGGAGGTGTTTTCTACAATGTTTATATTTGTGATTACAAACATCGCAGTATGTTGTATTCACCATATTTATATAATAAATCTTTGCTTAAACTAAAATTTTCTTGATGAAAATTTCGTTTATTTTACAGGTGAATCTGTGCTTAAAACCATTTTATCCTCCAACTTTTTCACTTAATAAATACAATGTTTCAAGACACAAAAGACAAGTTTCAATCAATCTCTTCATTTGTTAAAGATACTGAGAAATATGTCAAGGATGTAAAATTGAACAAAGATAAATATAACAATTATTGGATAAAAACTATTATGGTAAATAATATGAGTTCTTCAATTTCCTTCAGTGGAAGGGCTTTTAGAATACCTGGTAGAACATCAATTAAAGTATCTCTAACAAAAGTTTCTCCTCTCCTTCTAGTAATATATTCAAAACTAGAAAAAGCAATGAAACAAGAAAAAGTATCAAAAAACAAAAACCTTATGGATGAAGCTTTAGAAAGAAAAGATAAGACCATCTGTAATATGCAAGGAGAAATTTGTATTTTTTTCAACAACCCTAAAGATGTAAATCCTGATGAAATAAAGGATATTAATATATCAGGTGAAATGACATTTCGTTCAATAGTAATTAACGATCATTTTAAAATTACCTTTAATATAAAAAATGTTGTCGTTGAATCTGATAATGAAAAAAAGTATATCGATATCGATGGTAATATTATTAAATATGAGTCAATATACAACTGAAAGTATAGATGAATTTCAGTTTAAGTAAAGTTTTACTTTATAAATATGCTAGACTTTCCTGATTCTCCATATGACAAATTTGAGAATTGTCCTGCGTGTGAAAGACGGGGATTAAACACAGAGTCAAAAGCCTATAAACAATGTATATTCTGTGATTATCTTCTAATTAATGATAATAAAAAATATAAAAAGGAAAATAATTATTTTAGATTTACACCAAAAATGAATTACTTTACAAGATTGATTAGAGAAATGAATGTAAAGTATGAGGGTGATAACACACCTTTCCTTACAAGGGAAGAAACTGAACGTATAAGAGAAATGTTCAAAGGATTGTTGTTATATATTATTCATGGATGTAATTTTCAGGGAAATATCAACACAAGATATTGTATAAATAAAATAATGGATTATCTTGAAATTAAACCTGAACTTAGGATAAAATATAGAGTTTCTAAAAAAGCCAATAATAAATTAAATAACCTGTTTTCCAAATATATAAATGAATTATTTTTTACCTATTTGGGAAAATAAGATAAAATTTAACAACCATAAAAATCTCCCAAATTCATGAAGATGTCTCATAGTTGGTTCAAGTGGATGTGGAAAAACCTGCTTACTTTTAAAAATGCTCCTCACTCCCAACTTTTTAGATTATGACAATTTAATAATTTTCACAAAGTCGAGTTTTCAACCAGAGTATCAACTACTCTCACAAGGTTTTAATGCTGGTCTTCAAAAAGAAGATATAATCGGTTTATTTAAACGTCAAAAAAACCTAAATGATTATAACATTGAAGATATAATTCAACTATTTTGTGATACACAGAGATGTAAAAAGAAATCAAATCCTATAACTTGTATTCTTAGTGATAATACGGATGATATACCGTCTCCCCAAGATTTGGATAAATCAAAAAAGAACCTCGTTATCTTTGATAATTGTGTTAATGAGAGAAACCAAACGGTAATGGACAGCTACTACACAAGAGGGAGACATTCTTCTTGTAATTGTATTTATCTTAGTCAATCGTACTTTCAACTTCCTCGTCGTTCCATCAGAAACAATGCTAATACTTTTATTTTATTCAAGTTAAATTCAATAGATATCAATAATTTTTGGAGAGATAATTGTTCTACATTATGTATTAAAAAGAAATTTGAGGATTACATGAAGCACACGACTGAAAAATATAAATATATTGTTGTGAAACAGGTTGAGATATTAAGGGATATATTTTTTGTTTTATAAACAATTACATATATAAATGACAACTATTATTATAAATCTTGTGGGTAAATCTGCTTCTGGAAAAAACTTTCATAAATCAAGGTTCTTGTGTAGTACAAATGAGAATATTGTAAATTTACTTAAAAAACACCCCGTGATACGCATTGTATCAACAACAACTAGAGCAATAAGACCTGGAGAAGTAAAAGGTGAAGATTATCACTATATTTCATTGGAGGAACATATGCGATTGAGGAATGAAGGACAAATATTTGAAGAGGTTTCTTTTGGTACAACAAAATATTCACATTGTAAGAGTGAGTTAAGGAAACTAAAATCTGGTGGTGTTGGGATATTAGAAACTAATCCAGAAGGAACGAGACAAATTATTAAATATCTGAGCGGAGTGAAGATTTTATCATTCGGTTTTGATGTTGATGAAGAAACTCAACGCAAACGTATGAAACGCAGAGATGCAAGGATTAGTGAAGAAGAAATTACAACTCGCATTAATGTTAATAAAGAATTTGATGAAATATTTAAAGAAAAGGATTTATTTGAACACATCTACTTGAATGATGAAGAAAAGGAAAATTTCCCTGTTGATCTTTACAATTCATTAAATTATATTTTACAATAAATAAATGGATGCAAAAGAAAGAGCAAGAAGATTTAAGGAACATCAAGAGTTGGTTTCAAAAGTTGTAAAACAACAGGAAGACATAAAGAAGAAACGCAGACAGAAACTAACGGGCGAAGAAGCATTTGAAAGAAAACAAGAGAAATTTTTTAAACCACTTTTAAAAACTTCCCAAGAAAAAATGAAAGATGTTTCCACAGTTTCCACAGTAGAATATACTCCTAAAAAACTTCAAATGTTAAAAGATTTTGATCAAATGACAGAGGAAGAATTAGAGCATTTAGGAGAATTAGAATATGATGATGAAGGTTTATTTCAACAACTGGAAGAGATTAATCGACCCCCTGATTATATTGTGAATGCTCTTCAAAACAATGAATATTCAGCGGATTCAAAAACCAAAGCAGGACTCATTCCAACAGAACAATCAGCAATATTTCATCTTGTTCAAGAAAAGGTATTGATATTTAATGATGAATTAAGGTTCTTGGGTTCTGCTCAACCCCCTGTTGAACTAACTCCGAGATTAATGTTTCTTCTCACAAAAGATGGAAGACAAGGTTCAACTGTGAGGGATGAATCAAAGTATTTTGATAAACCATTGGATTTGGAAAATAATGATGATAGAGTATATATTGATCTGCTGAGCACTCTAAATTATAAGGTTATTCTTTCTGGTAAAAGTAGGAAGAATGAGAAGGAGAAACACATTATTCAGGCTTTAAGTATCCTTGGTTCAGGTGTTAGTTTTCTTCCAAATGACCCATCGCAATTAGTTAATAGACTGTTTGAAATTGCTCGTCTTATGAAAGAACAGGGTGATGAACCAAAAAATATTGTTATAAACATTCAAAAACATACTTCAAAATCAACGATTAAAGTTAAAAATAACTACAAGGTTGATTTCACAATTGATAATTCATTTAGAGAGTTATTGGCTTTCTCCTCAAAAAAGATTGAAACTAATGGGACGTTTTACAGTGATAATGTCATTCAAATATCCTCAGGAATAAATTCAGTGTTAATTCACTGTGATTTGATTGATGGTGCTTATAATGATGGAAAAAAAACAAATACAATATTTTCATTCAGCGCATACTCAACCCCAATTGGTTATAAATTCAATATGGAACCCAAAAATTTGGTTTATCTCCCTGTGTCAAGAAAAACCATACACAGAGTAAATTTTAGGATAACCGACCAAGATAATTGTGTGATTTCTTTTAATGGAGAAGTTATATCCATCAGAATTCACCTACGTGAAGTTTTCCAATAAATAAATACGATGGTTATTGTGAGGAAACACGAGTTGGGAAAATATAAAATAATTACAGGGGATGGGATGTTCCTTTCCCCATACTACAAGGGTGAAGGTATGTATCTTGGTAGAGGATACTATAAACCTAAGAGACGAAGGGGTGTTGGACATCAATTTAGAGGAGATGGGATAATTGATACTCTCATGGGTATTGGTTCAACTATTCTTAAACATAAAGATCTAATTGGTTCAACTGCTTCTGCTGTGGGAAATGTAGCAGGTGCTGTAAAGAGTATAAAAGATGCTCAGAAGGAATCTCATAAATTACAAGCAATAAAAGAAATTAAGAAAAGCAAAACTCAGTTGTCCCCCCAAGAACGACAGAACATAATTCAAATACTTGGATCAGGGTTTCAAAAGTTTTAACATCTTTTTTCCTAAATAAATACAAGTATGGAAGCAATTGATAGTATCTATGATTTGGATGATACTATTATTATCTCAAACTCCACTAAAAAAGAAGATTACTTCAAGGTAAATGCAATAACTGGAACAGACTGGAATACGAATGGTACAAAAAGTTTTGAAATAAATAATCAACAAACCTATTTGAATCTCTCCGAAAGTTTCTTGTTGTGTAAATTTAAATTCAATAAAGCTGGGAATAACACAAACGCTACACTTGTAAATGATTTCTTCTGGAAAATGTTTGATAGTGTGCGTTTGTATATTGGAACACAAGAAGTTGAAGCGGTTGATTATGTCTCTGCTGTATCTGAAATGATGAAATTTACACTCTATACATTCAGTGATAGAATGGGAAAGGGGTCTGTCGAAGGTTTTATTCCTGATATGTCAACGGGAACAAACACAGACCCTGGATATACTCAAAGGAAAGGAATGTATAATGATGATACAAAAGCAGAAAATAGTTTTACTGTGGCAGTTCCTCTTAAAGGTATATTTGGATTTTGTGATCATGATAAAGTTCTGTATGGTCTTAAAATTAGATTTCAACTACAGAGGAATGATAATGAAAATCGATTGATTTTTGGTGTTGGTAATGCTTTTAGTGATCAGAATAAATTTGTAATTGAGGAGATGAGTTGGTCTATCAGTGAATATACTCCTAATCTTAAAACAGAAGAGATGCTGAATCGAAGACTTAACTCAAAGAAACCACTCAGTGTATCATACCTCAAAAGAAGATGTCAACACGTTAAACTCAACCAAACTACTTACACGTGGAATTTGGGTGTTCTGGAAGGAAAGCCACGATATCTGTGGATCATTTTTAAAAAGCCAGATGGTGATACTGCGACTGATAAGAATAATGCATTGAGTGATAATGCTAAGGTGAAACAACTTCGCGTTTCTCGAGATGGAACATTTTATCCACGAGATAGATTGGAAATTAATTGGGAAAAAAATGATTTTGCTGAAGCATACAAGTCTTACCAAAAGATGTGTGAAAGTAATGGAAATAAAGAACCTATTTTGGATATGACAGCATTTAAAAGTTTGTATACAATCTATGCGTTTGACCTGAGCGCTCAAAAGGAAACTATAAAGTCTAATCGAGTGGATACTTCCCTATACATTGAAAGAGGAGAGAGTGAAGAAGTTGATACATCTTGTTTGCTTTTGGAAGAAACAGAATTGCAGATTAATACAGATAATGGTGTGATGATTAGTCTCACATAATTTTTTGTTAAATAAATGAGTGGCAAAGTACCAACTGGGGTATATGTTAATCAAATCAATCTTCATAAACTATCATCTTGTGTTCAAAATCAAAAGCCTTGTACGATTAACGTTAATACAATTCAGAGAAAAGGAGCAGTAAGAATTGATGTTTTCTCACAAGAGAACAGGTTAAAATCTTGAATGACACTGGCTCACTTAAAATTAAAATGACAAAACCAATGTTGAAAAAATATTTAATAAGAGAGACGAGTGGAGGATTTCTCCCATTTCTAATTCCTTTATTTGCTGGTTTAAGTGCGGTTGGAGCATTGACGGGTGGTATTTCAACAGCGGTGAAAACTGCCAACGAAAGGAAGGCTCAACTCCAGGCTCAAAAAGAATTGGAAAGACATAACAAAGAGTTGGAGAAACAAATTAGTGGAAGTGGCGTAATTGTAGATTTTGCTGAAAAACTTGAAGGTCTGCCTGATAAAGCGAGATTGTTAGTTGGAGATATGCTTTCTTCTATTGCACAAGCAGGTGTAAAATTAACGAAAAGAGGTGATGGATTATATCTTTCTAATAAATAAATGAGCATTGATGAGTGGTTTAAAGAATTTGGAAAGAATACAACATCAAATTTACAACTTGTCAAATATTGTAAGAAATTAAAAATTCATAATGTGGTTATTTGTATGAGAGATGAATTAACAAATGTGCCGAAACATACAAAGAATATTATTATGAACTTAGAAGATAATAATGGGAACGGTTCTCATTGGGTTTGTATTTTTAATAGTCAAGACAAATATTATTTTGATAGTTTTGGTCTTCCACCACCTGTTGAAGTCATAAAATTCTTACAGAATGGTGTTTATCAAACATTTCAAGTCCAAGAATTAAATTCCAAGTGTTGTGGTCAATTATGTCTATATGTGTTATTTCAACTCAACAAAAATAAAAAAATTTATATTATTTTTAATCTAATATAAATGACTTATGTTGGTAAAGATGGTTCTATCTTTGGTGTATCTCAAGAACTGGATATTGATTTATCAAATTATTACACAAAGGCACAGGCTGAACGACATAAATATAATATAACCAAAAATATTAACATGAAAAATGCTTATAAATTAAAAAATTATCCAAGCCCAACTGACGCGAATGACTTGGTGAGATTAAGCGATTTATCACAATATATATATATATATATATATATATATATATATATATATATATATATATATACATATATATATATATATATATATATATATACTTAAATAAAACAGCTGTGTATTCCAAAGATACAGAAGTGTTGATATTATCTCCAGGTCATACAGAATTCACAGTTCGAATTAAAATAAATTTTTATAAAGAAGGGCGTATCGTTTGTATGAGAATAGAACAATGGGGGTATGACATGAATGATTTAGGGTATAATTGGTCATTTAAAATTAACCTCGAAGACCTGGAACAATTAAATCAGTCTCGTAAGGAAGAATATTATCCACTTGGTATCGAGAATGAGTTTTGTGGGTCCACGATTAGTAAACAACAAATAAAAGAATTTAATAAGGGTAAATATAATAATGGTTTTGCCCTTGTTTATCTCATGAAAATAGAAAAAACAGGATTATATATAATAAGTAAGGAAATACAAAATGATTTAACTATGGGAAGATGGGGAGGTGTTTCGTGCCATAATATTATTCTAATATATATTTCTAATACATAAATGACAGCAAGAAGGCTTCAAGAAAATTATTATTTGTGTCCAAGCATACCTTCAAGAAAAGGGTATTCGGTATTTTAATAAATATGTTCTACAACATAAGAATGAGGTATTTTCAATAAAAGATTGGCATTATGCTGATATTGATAAACCGACAACTTTAGATTTAATTAGAATGTTAAATAATGAAAAAATTATAAAGTTAAGAAAAGGTAAGGCTCTTTTAGAAATTCAAAAGAAATTTTATTGGTTTCCTGTTGTAAAAAAAAATATTTTGGATACAGGAATAACAAGAAATCCTGATGAATATATGTATGATATTCTATGGGGTGTAAGCGATTCAAGAAAAATAGGGATGAGGAAGGAGTTGAAGAAGAGAGGGAAGAGGAGAAGGAGGAGAGGGAGAAGAAAGAGAAGGAGGAAAAGGAGAAGAGAGAGAAGGAGGAAAGAGAGAAGAGAGAGAGGGAGGAGAGGGAGGAAAGAGAGTGGATGAATAAATATCAAAATATGGAAACCAGTGAGATTCAAAAAAGATTAAGGGTATTACAGAAAATAACTCAACCCACCGAGGAGGAAAACAAAGAATTGACAAGTCTATTTGCAATACTTTCAACAAGACTATTAACATCGGTAAGATATGTATTTTAATTCAAGTTTTTCATTTTTTTTTTCTTAAATAAATGGAGGAGAGAGTGAAGGCATTTCTAAGGATTCTTTATGTTTTAAAAATTAAGATTCAAATGTGCATGTTGGAAACTAAAAAGGTTTTTGCACTCTGTAGGAATTTTTCTCATAAATAAATGAGTTGTTGTCTCAAATGTAAAAAGAAAACTAATACTAAAAATATTTCATATATTAAAAGTAAAAATAACAGGGTTATACAAAAAGGTATATGTTCGGTGTGTGGTTCAAAAAAAAATCAATTTATCTCCAAACACAAACTCGGAGGAGATATACAAAAGTTTTTATCAGGAAGTAAATTTACAACTACTGGAATACCAGGGGAATTACATCTACCAGGGTATTCTTTCTGTGGTCCAGGCACAAACTTGGATAAAAGATTAGATGAGGCAGACAATCCTAAATCCTGGAGTAAGCCTATCAATAGAGTTGATTAAGTGTGCATGAGACACGATATTGATTATGGGAATACCACAATGTTGGAAGAAAAGCATGAAGCCGATAGAGAAATGTTGTATAATTTGTCTCTGATACAAAATCCAACCTTGAGAGAAAAAGTTGATCGGTTCATTGTGAAGAAGATGATCAGTGCTAAATTGAAACTTGGACTTGGAAATTTAAAAAAACTTATAGGCTCTAATGATGCCATTAAGACTGAAGAGCAATTAGCTGATGAATTACATAAACCAATATTCACAAAGTTTCAGAGAAGGAAAGTTTATTCCAAGGAAGTTGATTATATCTGGTCTGCTGATTTGATTGAACTCAATAATGATAAGGGGTACAAGTATGCTTTAACCGTTATTGATTTGAGGAGTTTATATGTGTGGGTTGTCCCTTTAAAAAACAAAACAGGTAATACTCTTATGTTAGCTTTTCAACAGATATTTAATAAAAGTAAGAGAAAACCTAAAAAATTGTGGACTGATGAGGGTAGAGAGTTTTATAACAAGACATTTATGAATTTTCTAAAAAATAACAGTATTACATTATACAGTACCTTTAATGAAGGGAAGGCAGTTGTTGTTGAACGTTTTAATCGTACCTTAAAAGAGAGACTATATAAAAAATTCACACAACCTCGGTTCACAACAATGGTCATCTTCTATTCAGGATATTGTGGATAAGTATAATGACACGATTCACATGTCAACAAATATGAAACCATCAGAAACATTTACAAAATTAAAATATGAAAAAGAGATTAATGTCAGAAAACCTAAGTTCAAAGTTGGTGATATCGTAAGAATATATAGGTGGAAATCTCATTTTGAAAAGGGTTTTACTGAACGATGGACGAAAGAACTTTTTTAAATTGTTGATGTAATAGATACGGTTCCTTGGACTTATAAGATATATGATTTGGAAGGGGAAGATATTTTAGGTTCATTTTATTCACAGGAATTACAAAAGACAAAACTAAGCAGATAATACTCATGGGAGCAATGGGTTGTCCCTTCCCTCCCTCCTGCTATACACCTTTGTGGACACTAGAGGGACAAGTCCGAGGTGTATTACAGTGTATAATATGTGTCAAGGGGGACGTTATTAGATCTGTGAACCCCAAACACAGAATCCTCAACTGAATAGTCAAGGCTTAACTTTTGTTTGTTGGTGTGTGTGTGTGTGTGTGTGTGTGTGTGTGTGTGTGTGTGTGTGTGTGTGTGTGTGTGTGTGTGTGTGTGTGTGTGTGTGTGTGTGTCCCAACCCTCACATTCAAAATCTCAACCCCAACTCAATCCTCGCCCAACACAATGTCTTTTTCAAAATGAGATGTCCACCTCTATATATATATTTTTTTTACGTTTTTTTTTTTTCTCTTCTTCCAATTCTGTCTTTTAAAGCTTTCAGGTTTGATGACGTTGAAAGGGGGAGTAAGCCTGCACTTTCTTCCCAGAACGAACAATGTATATTTTTTATGTTTTTTTCTCTTCTTCCAATTCTGTCTTTTAAAGCTTTCAGGTTTGATGACGTAGAAAGGGGGAGTAAGCCTGCACTTTCTTCCCAGAACTTTCTTGATCTTGCTCCCATCGAGCACCATCCGACAAAGAACTACATCGATAGGTTTAGATCCCAAAGAGTGATAGCAACTCCAAAAGTCTCCAAAATATAAATAAATAAAATAATAATAATAATAAATAAATAAATAAATAAATAAAAGTCTCCAAAAAAGTTTCAAGTGTCCAACATAAACCCAACTTTCCAAGTCTTCAAGGTATAACCACATTCCCGTTAAGTTTCCAAGATATGTATCACATTGTGAGTTATCAATCCAGAACCCACATTTCAAGTATTCAAAGTAAAACCAACTTACAAAGTCTCTTAAGGATAACTCATTTCCTGATTTTTTCAAAACTTGTGAGTCTCCAAGGTAGGACCCATATTTAGAACCATCTTGGCAGAACCCTTTTCCTGAGTCTCCAAGGTAGTTATTTAAACCATCAAGGCAGAACTCATTTACTGATTTTTTCAAAATTTGTGAGTCTCCAAGGTAAAACTTGTATTCTGACTCATCAAGGTATAACTTGTTCAGTGGGTATTGTCTTGATAACTCACAATGAGTACTATTGCTGTAAAACTCTTTTTCAGGATTTTGCTGGTCTTCAAGGTATAACTCTTTGGTTGGGTCATCAAGGACGAACTCGTTCTGTAGGTCTTGGTCGCTCATATGGTCTTCAACCAAGCCAACAATTTCGCTCCAAGTTGTAGCAAAAGCAGTATTTTCATTTCGTATTTCAGATACAATTTCCTGTGAGAGAAAATAATAATGTATTAATTAAGTTATTTAATTATTAAATGAGTCGATGTTTAAAAGGAACTAAAAATAGGAAAATAAAATCTTACCTCAATGGATAAGAGGTTTGAATCCAGTTCATCAACTTGAAGGTTTAGTTCCATACAAGTAGTCAATCTCCAAGGAACCCCAAAGTCATCCCACTCAAGGTCTTGCTCGTTCTGTAGGTCTTGGTCGCTCACAAGGTCTTCAACCAAGCCAACAATTTCGCCCCAAGTTGTGGCAAAATCGGTATTTTCATATTGCATTTCAGATACAATTTCCTGTGAGAGAAAATAATAATGTATTAATTAAGTTATTTAATTATTAAACGAGTCGATGTTTAAAAGGAACTAAAAATAGGAAAATAAAATCTTACCTCAATGGATAAGAGGTTTGAATCCAGTTCATCAACTTGAAGGTTTAGTTCCATACAAGTCGGAGAGTTCCAGGCAAGCACACAGCACACCATCGCCAGCAAAAAAATGTTTAAAATGGAGCCTGGGCTTGAGGCTTTTATAGGGAAAGACTGGTGGGTGTGGTTTCCTTTGGAAATTCCCTGGGCAAGTCCAGGCAAGCCTTCGTTGGGAAATTTTTCAAAACCATAACATGCTGGAATTTTCTAGTGATTTCTTTGTGAGTCAGAGATGAACTGGAAATGATGTAAGAGTAGGCGGGGCTTAGAAAAAGTAGGCGGGGCTTAGGAAAAGTGGGCGTGGTTTATAAAAAATACCTCATGAAAAGTGGGCGGGGCTTATCAAAAGTGGGCGGGGCTTGGCAAAAGTGGGCGGGGCTTACAAAAAATTCCGCAGGTAAGTGGGCGGGGTTTAGAGGAAAGTGGGCGTGGCTTATTGAATACCTCGTGAAAAGTGGGCGGGGTTTAAAGAAAAGTGGGCAGGGGTTTAACAAAAATAACCTGTGGCTCAGGAGGTGGTCAAACAAGAGCATTAAGAGAAGTTTATCATTTCGTAATGGCACAAAAGGGGTATCTTAAAAATATAAAGATTCAAATGTTTTGTTTGTCAATATTTTAGATGGGGATTATTGTGCAAAGAAAATTAAACTATTGAAGGAATTTGAGAATGAACAAATCTTTATAGGTTCAATGAGTGAGCTAAACAATATACATCGGTTATTTGATAAAGAGTGTCCCGAGGCTTAGACGTTTCAGATATTTCTTTCGAATCACCTTTAACAAATCACATTACCACTTTAGTACTTGAACAAATCTTTATCTTATTGCATGGGTTATTTGAAAAAAAAGTATCTCCAGGTTAAAAGGGGAGACAAATAAATATACATTGGGATAAAAAGGGGTTTTATTTTTAGGGGAAAAAAAAGGGAATCGCTGAAAATCCCTCATTCATTTACATAGGGAAAAGTGAGCCAGAATCAGTATATTCACCCTACTCATGATGTTATCCGTGAACATCATAGTCCATGGAGACTCCAGTCTGATCTCGTCCGTCAACCTGTCCATCACCATTGCAAACGGGAAAGGGCTAAGAGTCAATCCTTGGTGCAATCCCACTTTTACCTTAAACCGGTCCGTCATTCCTACCGCACACCTCACCGCTGTCACACTGTCCTCATACACATCCAGCACGCTAATCAAAAAATACTTCTCCACCACTCCCGACTTCCTCATACAATGCCACAACTCCTCTCTTGGCACCCTATCATAAGCTTTCTCTAAATCCACAAACACACAATGTAACTCCTGGCCTTCCCTATACTTCTCCATCAACATTCTCAAAGCAAACATTGCATCAGTGGTGTTCTTTCCTGGCATAAACCCATATTCCTGCTCACAGATCGTCACCTCTCCTCTCAACCTAGCTTCCACTACTCTTTCCCACAACTTCATGGTGTGGCTTAACAACTTTATCCCTCTGTAATTTCCACAGCTCTGTACATCACCCTTATTCTTGAAAATCGGAACCAGATCGGAAAATTAAGTACACTTAATCTCCACTCCTCCGGCATCCTCTCACTTTCCAATATTTTATTAAACAATCTGGTTTACAATCCCACTGCCATCTCTCCTCAGCACTTCCATGCCTCCACTGGTATACCATCTGGGCCAACCGCCTTTCCACTTTTCATCTTCTTCATAGCAGTCCTCACTTCATCCTTGCTGATCCACCCCACTTCCAGATTCACTATCTCCACCTCTTCCAACCTTCTCTCTCTCTCATTTTCTTCATTCATCAGCTCCTCAAAGTACTCCATCCACCTTCTCAACACACTCTCCTCGCTCGTCAGCACATTCCCATTTGCGTCCTTTATCACCCGAACCTGCAGCACATCCTTCCCAGCTCGGTCCCTCTGTCTTGCCAATCGGTATAAATCCTTTTCCCCTTCTTTTGTATCCAGCTTCTCATACAGCTCGTCATATGCCTTTTCCTTGGCCTTTGCCACCTCTCTTTTTGCTTTTCGACGCCACTCCTTGTACTCCTGCCGACTTTCTTCATCTCTCTGACTATCCCACTTCTTTTTTGCCAACCCCTTCTTCCTTATACTTTCCTGTACTTCCTCATTCCACCACCAAGTCTCCTTATCTTCCTTCCTCTGTCCAGATGTTACACCAAGTACCTTTTTTTTGTATACCTTGTCGAGGCTTGTATGAGAGCTAACACACAACGCACAGCAAGGGGGCATGAGACAAGAGAGGGGGGGGAGGTTGGACGGACAAAACAGTGCAAGGGACAAAAATGGACCTTCTGAGCTATCTCCCTCACCACTTCTGCTGTTGTTGCCCAATCATCCCAACCATCTTTACAACCATACAACACCTGTCTCACGTCCACCCTAAATTCTACGCAACAGTCTTCCTCCTTCAGCTTCCACCATCTGGTCCTTGATTCAGCCCTCACTCTCTTCTTCAACCTCACCTCTAAAGTCATCCTTCAGACCACCAATCGATGCTGTCGACCTACACTCTCCCCTGCCACCACCTTACAGTCACTAATCTCTTTCAGGTTGCATCTCCTGCTTAAGATGTAATCCTCCTGTGTGCACTTTCCTCCACTCTTGTACGTCACCCTGTGTTCCTCCTTCTTCTTGAAATACGTATTTACCACTGCCATTTCCATTCTTTTTGCAAACTCTGCCACCATTTTCCCTTCCACATTCCTCTCGTTGAGACCGTACCTACCCATCACCTCCTCATCCTCTTTATTCCCTTCCCCAACATGCCCATTGAAATCTGCTCGAATCACCACTCTTTCATCCTTGGATACACTCTCCACCACTTCATCTAACTCACTCCAGAAATCTTTTTTATACTCCATCTCACACCCCATATGTGGGGCATATGCACTGATGACATTCATCATCACCCCTTCAATTTCCAACTTCACACTCATCACTCGGTCAGACACTCTCCTCACCTCCAATACCCTCTTGACATAATCTTCCTTCAGGATTACCTCGACACCATTTCTCCTCCCATCCACACCATGGTAGAACAGTTTGAAACCACCTCCAATGCTCCTAGCCTTACTCTCCATCCACTTGGTCTCTTGTACACACAGTATGTCCACCGTTCTTCTCTCCATCATATCAGCCAACTCTCGCCCTTTGCCAGTCAGAGTCCCAACATTCAGAGTTCCAACTCTCACCTCCACACTTCTACCCTTCCCCCTCTCCCACTGCCTCCAAACTCACCTTCCCCGTCTCCTTCTCCTCCTTCGCCCAGCAGTAGCACAATTTCCACTGGTACCCTGCTGACCAACGGTACCGGTGGTGGTCGTTGGTAACCCGGGCCTCGACCGATCCGGTATGGAAATTCGTTTTGTTGTCCGCATAATGATTTGGCATAGGTTTTTATGCTGGATGCCCTTCCTGACGCAACCCTGGTCGCCTCATACGACACACAGGGATATGGTACACCTATTCTAACCGGGGCATACACCAGGCCCAGTACACTGGTACTCTTCCAACCTTCTCTCAGTTGTAGTAGAGTTGTAGTAGAGTAGTAGAGGTACTACCTCTACCTCTAAAACCTCTAAAAGTTGTAGGAGAGGTACTACCTACAACACATTACTCATAAGTTAGAAATAAGTTTCGGGTATGCTAAACATTACCTCGACGTGTTTCGACTTATGAGTAACTTACAAGTAACGTGTGGCGACGTATATAAACGATCGCGTAACGTGCCTACAACTTATGGCCAGCATATGCGGAACGTGTGAGTCATACGCTGGCATACGTCAAAAAATTTTGAGCATGTTAAAATTTGTCGATGAGCTCGGCGTACTACGACGTATGCCAGCGTGCTTTAGCGTGCTCTTAACGTATACAAAACTTACCCATAACGTATTCGACGTGTGCCAGCATTTTAGACAAATTTTTCATACGTCGGCATACGCTGGCTAAATCGTCAAGGTGTGACATCCCCTTTAAGGAGCGGGTATTGCATTTGGGTCCGAAGTCAAAAGGTCAACATCGGCCCAAGGTCAATAATGAAGGTGGAACTTCTAAAATACTCAAATTTCATCCAATTGACTTGAAATTTGAAAAGGATTTACATATCAGGTCATGGAATTCAACCACCTATTAATTTTTGGGACACCATGGGCCGCAAGTTCAACAGAGACCAAAAGGTCATCATAGGCCGAATTTCTAAAATCCTTAATTTTAATCCGATTATGTTGAAATTGAAGAGCATTTGCATATTAGGACATGGAATTCAACCACCTATCAATTTTAAGGTCAATATTGGCCAATAGGTCAACATAGACTAAAACGTCAACATGGGCCACATTTCTAAAATTGTTTCTCAAATTGTCAATTTTCATCCGATTGACTTGAAATCGAAAGACCATTTGCACATCAGCGTACTGAATTCAAGCACCAATTATTTTGATGTCAACATATGTCAAAAGGTCAACATAGGCCGAATTTCTAAAATTATCAATTTTCATCCAATTTACTTGAAATTTGAACAGGCTTTTCAGATCAGCTCACTGGATACAACCACCAACCATCAATTATTTTTGAGGTCATCACATGCAAAAAGGTCAACATAGGCAATATTATTCAACAACTTAGGATCACTTTCTAAAATCCACAATTTGTTTATGATTGACTTGAAATTTGAACAGGATTTGCACATCAGGTCAATGAATTCAATCGCCAATGAATTTCAAGGCCAAAAGGTCAACACAGGCCTAATATATACATATATATATATATATATATATATATATATATATATATATATATATACATATATATATATATATGTATGTATATATATATATATATATATGTATATATACATACATATATATACATATATATATATATATATATATATACATATATATATATATATATATACATACATATATATACATATATACATACATATATATATATATATATATATATATATATATATATATATATATACATATATATACATATATATATATATATATATATATATATATATATATATATATATATATATATATATATATATATATATCAAAAAGTTGTTCACGGATTGTGACAAAACAACGTGGATGAGTTGGTTCGGTGACAAGAACAAGCGGATTGGATTTTGGTTCGGATCCAGCTCATCAGTGGGATACAAAACATGAACTGTTCCACCTGGCAGAGGAATGTGCTCTCCCAAGTGCCATTCTACGTTTTTTTTTGAATGCATTGATGAGGCTCGGAAGAGAATTAACACACAACACACAGCAAGGGGGGCATGAGACAAGAGGGGTGGGAGAGGGAAGGACAAAACAGTGGGGAAAAGAGACATTAGGAGATCTGTGGAAAGGAGAAGGATGGGGTGGGGAACACTGGGTATACAAGATTGGCATTACAGGGAATTTCAGGAAGGAAAGCAGGGAATTCGAAGGGGGCATGTTTGGATTGGATTAATGTGGGTAGAAAATATCGAGGTTTTGAATGGGGGAAGATAAGAAGTGGTGGTGAACTGCTGTTTTGAAGGCCTGGAGGGTAGAAATGGGATTGAATAAAGTGAGGGAGTTTATTCCAAAGGATTCATGATTTTGGTAGTTTTGCCAAAATTGGGTCATTGGCGGACCTTGAGTGCCCTACATAAGTATGGTGGGGACAAATCGCAGACAGAGCGGGGGGGGGGAGACCGGAGAGGAGACGGTAGTAGACAGAAAGACCACCGACCTGCCATCAGTGAGAGAGTGAGAGGCCCAAAGACTCAGCCTCACCACGGGAGATGCCAATGATCATAAATGCCTTGGTTTCCACAGCGTGAAGCCAAGAAAGGTGAGAGGCAGTAGCACCAGCCTGGTAGGGAGAGCAGTACTCCATCAGGCTGTGGAAAAAAGCTTTGTAAATGGACAGGAGTTCAGGTGGGCTGAGGAGGGACTTTGCATGATGGAGGATTCCCAGTCGGCGACTGGCTTTGGAGGCCAGGTTGGAAATGTGACTTTCCCAGGAAAGATCATGGCAGAAAGTGAGACCCAGAAGCTTGAAAGAAAGGACTTCTTCCAGAGGATTGTTAAGAAAGTGGATGGGGGGGGGGGTTCTAAATGGTCCTTTCGGAGAGACATAGTGAGAGTATGAGATTTGTCTGGATTGAAAGACATGTTCCATGTGTTGGACCAGTTTGTGATTTTATCCAGATCTGCAGTGAGCGAAGAAGCTGCTGCTTCCCTGTGTGAGGGATGTTCGATGGTGTGGCGGAGGGTGGAGTCATCAGCAAAGAGATATAGAGAATTTTACAGAGAGTCGGAGGATCATTGATGAAAACCAGAAAAAGAACAGGGCCCAGAACGCCACCTTGAGGAACTGCCGCCTGGACAGGAAGAGGGGATGAAAGAACTCCATTTAGGGCCACACGGTTACTGCGACAGGAGAGGAAGTCTGCGAGCCATGAGTGGAGATGGCTTTGGATACCATAGGAAGAGAGTTTGGTGAGTAGTGCAGGGTGCCAGACTGTCAAAAGCAAGCGATATGTTCAGGGATATGGCTCGGATTTCATGTCCGGCATCGAGGACCTCCATCCATTGTTGGGAGAGCAGAAGCAGCATATCCAGGGTAGAGTGACCTGGTCTGAAACCAAATTGATGCTTGGAAATCAAGCCATTGGAGAAGAGGAAGGATTTCATGTGTGAAGTGATGATGGATTCCATAACCTTGCTGTTGATTGGGAGAAGGCTGATTGGTCTGTAGTTGCAGGGATCTGTAGTTGCAGGGAAGTTGCAGTTGCAACTTGGTGAACGATCTCCAAGCTGCTTGGTGGTTTGTTTCGGTAAAAGTACCCGTGCTTTCAATGGAACATCGATGGAACAGAGGTACATTTCTTCCTGCATTGGGCCCTGCGGTGCCGTGCTGTTGGTGCCTCGGGAGGTGTGACATCCGCTGAAAATGTGCAATTTTATTTTTACAGGACATCGTTTTGTTTTACTTTCTGTGCAATATCCTTTTAATACAATCCACCCCTCACTTCGACATCGACATATATATATATATATATATATATATATATATATATATATATATATATATATATATATATATATATATATATATATATATATATATATATATATATATATATATGGTCCATCCGACCAGGTGTTTGCCGTGATCTGGCTGTGAAGGCTGAGAGCATAGATCGACATTTTGTGTTCTGTGGCTTGATATAATTTTCACTTGAATTCCTCTTTCAAAGAATTCTGCTTCAAGGTAAATCTTTGTGTTGATTTAAAGATGGATTCCATAACCTTACTGATGATTGGGAGAAGGCTGATTGGTCTGTAGTTGCAGGGATCTGTTTTTGCACCTTTTTTGTGCAGGGCAGTAATGTTTGTTGATTTCCAAGCAGATGGCAGATGACCTTGAGCAAATGAGAGGGTGAATAGAACAGAGAGAGGGTGAGAAAGAGCAGGGGAGCAGGTTCTTAGGACACGTGGGCTGATGCTGTCTGGACCGGTTGCAGAATCTGAGTCGAGGTTTGACAGCAAACTCTCCACTTTGTCAGAGGAAAAGGACACAGAGTCCAGGGACAGTTGGGTGCGACTAGGTTAGGTGGGGACTGAAAGCGATGGGTTTCGGACACAAGATTTCGATGCAAACACGAGGTTTAGGCATTCAGCCTTTTCACGTGCGGTTTCAGCAGTGCGGCCATTTGAGGTAAGGGGATGGAGGGGTACATACACCAGAAATAGATTTGATTAGTCGCCACCAGGATTTAGAGGAGGGAGAGAGGTTTGAGAGCTCAGACTTGAGATTAGAAAGATGTTGTTTTCTGGCTCTCCTGAGGGTAGACACACACTTGTTCTGAGCTTTGTGGAAGGAACTGAGATTACCCTCAGTTGGGTTTGCTTTCCATGAGGCAAAAGCAAGTTTTTTCAGGACAACTGCCTCACCACAAGCTTCAGTGAACCAAGGGCGAGAGGAAGGGTAGGACAACTGAAGACGAGAGGGGATAAATCTGTGCATGAGAGAGAACATTTCTTTGAAAGAATTCCCAGGATGAGTTGATGTCAGAGAAGGTAGCGATAGGAGACCAGTCGAGAAGTTTGATGGCTGCTTGGACCCTGCCAGTCGGCCTGATTGAAATGCCAGACTCGACAGCGCTGAGGTGGTTCTCTAATAAAAGCCAGAGAGATGTTTACTTTGACAAGGATGTGGTCAGAAGAACCGGTTGGAGCAGAGGAAGAACAGCAGATATTTTCATGGAAATTTGTCAAAATAAGATCCAGAGGGGATGGAGTACAGTTGGTTGAGATCCGGTTCAGGAAATTGACTGATTGAGTCAGTCCCAATGATTCGCAGAAGTCTTTTACTGAAATGCCATGACAGGTGAGAAAGGTACTCACACCTAGCCAACTGGCATGATGACAATTGAAGTCACCACATATGAGGAAGAGAGAGTTTGGATGAGAAGATAGAAGTGTGTCCATGTTTTCGGAGAGTGAAATGTAAATGGAGCCATCACTGTTTGGTGGACAGTACAGCACACATATAAACATGAGGTGGGAGTGGAGGGAAGCCGTAGCCAGAGGTATTCCTGGGGGTGTGGGAGAGTGAGGTGAGGGAAGTGCATGGAGAGTGAGGAATCAAGTCTTTGATGAAGAGGGCAACACCTCCACCATGATGAGGCTCAGGTCTCCACCGGAGGAGGGAGTAACCAGGGAGAGATACGAGGGAGTCAGAGATGTCTTGAGGGAGGAAAGTTTCTGTTCGGCCGATTGTGTCTGGTTTGTCAGTTGCAACCTGTTTGGAAAGTTCTGTCAGGTTTGAGCGAAGGCCCCAGATATTTGAGGTCCACACTGTTAATGATGGGGGAGGGGAGGAGGCTTTGGGTGCAGGGGATGGGAGGGGAGGGGGAGGGTAGGACAAGGGAGGAGGGAGGAGGTTAGTAGAGTTGTTGAAAGAGTATGGGGGATTGCAGAAGAGCTCGGGGAGGGGACCAGATGTGGAGGAGAAAAGGCTCTGTGGTGCCGGGTTGAGGTACAGTGGGGAGTAATACCAGAGTTTGTAGAAGGCAATTGAGGATTTGAGGAGGTGGAGTGATGATTGGAGAAGAGAGGGCAGGGGAAGGAAGCAGCTTTGTGGATGAGAGGTGGGGGGGGCAACTTTGAGAAGGATGAGTGAGGGGGTGAATATTGGGAGAAGGGGGAATGGGGGCATTAACGGAAAAAGGGAGGGGGGAGTTTTTGAGAAAGGTGAGAGGGAAGCTTGGAGAGGGAAAAAATGTGATGGTTGCTTTGAGAGTGAGGGGTGAGAGGGGTGAATTGGCACTGAAGTTGGAAGAAAAGGATGATTGATGGAAAGTGAACATGCATAACAAACTGGATTTTCAAAAAATTTCGGTCAGAAATGCGATTAATGACATTTTTTGATCGTTGCAATAAAGGTGATTTGAGAGAATGGAGAGAAGAAACGCTGTCACAGTTGGATTTTTCAGACAAGGTATGAAGGAAAGGTCAAATTGAGAGCAGTCTGTTGAAATGGAAAAAGAGAAGTGAATTATGAAACAGTAATGAGAACCACACGTGTGAAAGAGGAAGATGAAGCATTATAAGAGATCGTTATTATTATTATTATTAATATTATTTTTGATAGAGATTGCATAAGATGATGTGAAGGAAAGGTTGAAGAAAAGATCATGAGATGAATGGTAAATTTGGATCGGGAAATGTAAAAGGTAGAAACAGATCACGTGGTTTCGGGAGAAGCACGTGGTTATGGGAGGTGTTTCGATAAAAGTGAATTTATTTATTTATTTATTTATTTTTAAAATAAGGATTGCGTAAGATTCGGAAAAGGAAAGGTTGAAGTAAAATTGTGGAGGTGTATGGTGAATGTGGAACGGTACATGCAGAGTGAAGTTGATGGATCAACGAAAAGTAACAGGAAGTGGGTGGAGAGACACGTGATGATAGAACCTGTATAGTTAGGAAGGATACTTTGTGCTGTTTTGCCAAGTTGTCACTCAAAGAGTGATTTTTAATTTGTTTTTCTGTTGTTTCATTTTTCAACTCATTCAATTTCCTTAAAAAGTACAATTTTGGTTTGCTTTACTAACCAACACTTGGGAAATTATCTTCTCAAAATGAGATAACTCATGCCAGTTTGCTTTCATAAAATAAATGTGTGGTTTGAGTGAAAACTGGTTGGCCATTTGGCATGCCCCCCCCCCACCCCGACAGATGAGACACCTGACATGGCAGCAAGTTTATTTGACATTCACTGAGACATTTGCATTCTCACTAACTTGAAAACATATTCCTTCCGCAACACAACCTAGAACCCTATATTTATACAAGGGTGGTTCAAGGTTAACCTTCACTTTATGTTCTTGATCATGATAAATGAATGACAGATCACTGAAAGATTGTGGAGTGGTCACAATATCTGGCAACTCCTTTGTGAAGGTGACGTCATGGTTGCAAAAAGTATTCTGGGTGTTTGCAAGATGGCGGTCAAAAGCACGTGATGTGCTGGAGACCATGATTTGCGAATGAACCTGTTAAAAAAAACAACAACCTGCCATTGGCACGCTGCAAGGTGTCCCATTATTGGTCTCGGCAACTCCAGTGGCAACACCCCATCAAAATGTCACGGTGGCGGCGGTGATATGCCACCTCATTGGCGAAGAACTTTCAAAAGCAAAGCGCATGACCGCAGGAGTAAGTATTAAGAGTATGACAAGCACTCATCACTCATATATATATATATATATATATATATATATATATATATATATATATATATATATATATATATATATATATATATATATCTCTCTCTCTCTCTCTCTCTCTCTCTCTCTCTCTCTCTCTCTCTCTCTCTCTCTCTCTCTCTCTCTCTCTCTCTCTCTCTCTCTCTCTCTCTCTCTCTCTCTCTCTCTCTCTTTTCCTGCACTTCACAACTCTCCTCTCCCTCTCCTTGAAGCCGAGTGACTCTCAACGTGGAGCAAATTGAGATAGTTAAAGCTGGAAGACGCGCTTTCTCTGGGTTCGGTAGCCTGAGTGTGGAGCAAGCCAGTCTTCATGGATGTCGCAGCACTGACCTTTGCCTCCCTGCATTCCTCCCCCATGCTATGTTTGAGACCTGCCCACCCATGTCCTTCAAGACTTTGCCTGGTTTCTCCCTTTTATACATGAATGATTGCGTGTTCATGGAATCTTAATTTAATTATTTTTAAATTTTAATTGCTTTTCATTTTACAGTATCGTTAGATGTATTTATTTATTTTTTCATTGGTATCTGCCTGTCTTTTGTCCTGGGATTTTCCATTTTCGTTGTCCTGTGTCTCCTTTCAATAAACTGTCACCACAAAAGGTGGATGGACATTATAGTTTCACGTCTGTCTGTCTGTCTGTCTGTTTGTGAACAGGATATCTCAAAAAGTTGTGGACGGATTCAGACGAAATTTGGTGGAAAGCTTGGGTATGTGACACCGCCAAAATCATTCGTTTTTGGTGAATATATAGATCCAGATCTGGATCCGATAATTTTTTTAAGCGATTCTTCACCAGAGGGCTAAAATTATATATCCACAATATCTCAAAAAGTTGTGGACGGATTTGGATGAAACTTGGTGAATGAGTTGGTTAGGAGACAAGAACACGCCGATTCAATTTTAGATCAGGTCCGAATCTATATCCAGCTCATCAGTGGGCTACAAAGCCGAAACCAATCAACCTGGTGGAGGTATATGCTCCACCGAGTGTCCTAGTTCTGTAAGTACCCGCTTCGCCTGATAAACACCATCACCTCATGCGTTTGCAAACAGTTTCAGCCCAGGAAGGATGAATCCCAAGGGGAGATAAAACTTATTATGCATCCGTTTTTAGAGACCGGATTTGGATTCTGATCGAGGGGAGCTGCTCGATACTACCTGCTCGATAATGATATCCTTTAATTTGGCCATTGGCGAAGCACATCGTTTCAGCGTGGTTGGTCCATATTAGCAGACCTGTTGACCTGACAATATTATTGTAAAATAACTATACATATGAAATAGTAAAGTCACACAAGGTACCGGTTAACTTGAACCACCCACATGAGAGGATTACACCAAGCAAAAATAAAACGCTTTATTCATGACATTCCCATTTAATTTACTCAGAAGGCATTGATGGTGATCTCTAACGCTTTTGCTATCTCTGCCTTCCCTGTTTCTTTTGGTGCACGGAACTCTCCAAGGCCTCCTGGAAATTTCTACGGTAGATCGAGGAGTCGTGAGTATTTCTGGAGTGAGAAGTGGACTCTACTTGGCAATGAGTGCTCGAGGGAGAGCCTACTCAACGGTACGAAAACAATATCCATTTTGCAAACTCATTCAAAGACTTCAAATATAAACTGCAGTATTTTCATCTCTTTTGCAAGACAATTGTTGGGATCAAGTACATATTGGTTGCTTCAGCTCAGAAATACATATAGGCCTATGAGGTAAGACAGTATAAAAATGTGGAGGCATCACACTGGATTTTGGGTTCCCAAGGTGGACAGTTTAAATAATTCAAAGTTGATAATGTATTTAAAATTTCCAGTTTGATAATGAAACAAGCTTGAACACAATTCAGAATCACATGATCCATTCGTTTGTGTGCATAACCTGCCTACTCTTCATAAAAAGACACGGTGGGTTCTTGAACATCCACCACCAGCAATCATAACTGGCAGACAACGGGTCAGGCTTAATGTCCCATCCGACGGATGGCACATTCATTGATGAGACACACTGCCCGTGAAGCACCATGATGATACTTTATAGTCGGTTCAGGGATCGAACCCACACAAGAAAGCATGTTACCTTTGAGCTATCCTGCCAGCCTGGAACACATAATGTGGCATATGATGGCGTGCAAGGTACCACTCTTCCCATGAATTACAAGCTACCATCAGATGTGCCTTTGGTAAAGAAAAAGATTAACTTATGATCTTGTTTGAAAGGGACAAGTACAGTTTTTTAAGTTTCAGAAATGCAATGGTCAATGGAGAAAAGTCGGGTGGAAGGAATTATGTCGGTGGGTGGATGTGAGGGGGCACTCGGGAATGTTGGACAATAATAAGTTAATTTCATAGAAACAACAAACATATTAATTCGCATCTATAACCATAAATGTCAATCTCTCTGTCTGTCTGTGTGTTACATACACATTCCTATATCTCTGGACGGATCTGGACTAAATTTGTCACAGAGGTTAAAGATTGTACGGGCCAGGTTTAAGCTCTTAGGGTTAGTGCCTCCTGAAACCCCCTGGAAAAATGATGACGTATACTTCCTCGTTGTTGTAGTTGATTTGAATAGCGTCACCTTTGGTGGTATAGTGGAACCAAAAAAGTGCCAACCTAAGGTAAGCTGAGAAGGGTACTCCCATGGTGGGAGTGCCCCCTAAAGGATGAAGCAGAACTCCAGCCCTGCAGGATGGATTTAATTTTCCCAGGTAACTGCATGACTGTCATCTTCTATGGTTATTGCCCCCACCACCAGGCTCACTTATCCCCTCAAATAAGAAACTAGAGGGGGAGCACTCGGGAGAGTGCAAAACCTCTGCCGCCAATACTGCTTGGTCACTAAAGTGAACCTTATATCTTATTCATTAAATATGTCAACAGTGCTGAAAGTTATAGTTCTTTTCTCCAACATTATTTTTGGGGGGGGGGGAGGGAGGGGTTGGAAATCACTTAAAACATGTAAAAATGCAAAAAAAAATCAAAATTTTGTTGAAAAAAAGTTTCAAAATTTTATTTCTCTATTTTTTTTTGGGGAGGGGTTGGAAATCACTTAAAACATGCAGAAATGCAAAAAAAAATCTTTTTTTGGGGGGGTAACAATTTTTTTGGGGGGGGGGGTTGGAAATTACTTTTAACATGTAAAAATCGAAAAAAAATTTCTCTAACCATTTTTTTTGGGGGTTGGAAATCACTTAAAACATGTAGAAATGCAAAAAAAAAAATTTTCTCTATTTTTTGGTGGGGGGTAACAATTTTTTGGGGGTTGGAAATCACTTAAAACATGAAGAAATGAAAAAAAAATTTCTCTAACAATTTTTTTTTTGGGGGGTGACAATTTTTTTTGGGGGGGTGACAATTTTTTTGGGGGGTTGGAAATCACTTAAAACATGCAGAAATGCAAAAAAAAATTCTCTAACCATTTTTTATGGGGGGGGGATTGGAAATCACTTAAAACATGAAGAAATGCAAAAAAAACATTTCTCTAACAATTTTTTTGGGGGGTCACAATTTTTTTGGGGGGGGTGGGTTGGAAATCACTTAAAACATGTAGAAATGCAAAAAAAAAGATTTTCTCTATTTTTGGGGGGGGGGTAAAAAAAAAATTTGGGGGGGGAGGGGTTGGAAATCACTTAAAACATGTAGAAATGCAAAAAAAATAATTTTTTTGGGGGGGGGAGACCAAGTCCAAAATTTAATTGCATGATCCTTGGACCATACCTAACCCCCCCCCACCAAGTTTCGTCGAAATCCGTCGAGGAGTTTTTCCGTAATACTGTTCACAAACAAACAAACAAACAGAAAGGGGTGAAAACAGTAACCTCCATCCATCTTCGAAGATGGCGGAGGTTAATAAACTGGGTGGCTCAGAGGTTATTTGGACTACATATGCAGGAGAGAGCTGACACATATTCCTTTGACGTGTTGACGCAGGTGAGCAAAATTCCTCCGAAGAAGAGAATCGCCTTTGGACGGCATACTCCAGAGCTGTAGCAAAAGTAATCGGTTGTCAGAGGAGACTTCTGGAGAGCAAGAACGGCGGAGGAAATGCAACAGAATTGCAACAGCAAGAGGCCGTGCTGTAGAAATAGAGAAAGAATGAGAACTGCGGAGACAGTGTGATCGATTGGCAACAGCAAGAGGCCGTGAGCAAGAAGATAACATGCACCGCCAAAATCTGTTAGAATCGGATCAGTAACAACACTCAAGGACACAAGCTCCCTGTCCGAATGAATGGAAAAACTGCACATTCAACTACATGCCATGTGTGCAATATGAAGATGGACCGAGTATTTCGATCGGATGTATGGCTGTGTTTGTCAGTTTTGTCAGGCAAGAAAATGAAAAGGTGCGTCCCCAGGGATGTGCTGCTCACGGTAGGGGCAGCTAAAGTGAAACGGCCGAAGCTTGAGCATCCTCCAGAGCCATTGAGAGGATTATTGTCATGGCCATTCAGTGAATCAAGACATTTCCTCTCTAATGCTCGCGAATATTAAAACGCTTTCCAATTGACTTCCCTTGGAGTGCAGGAAATCATCCTACCTGGCTACGTGCCCGCATTCAAATGATGTGGCCAAGTATATCACAGGGCCAAATCTCTTCTAGCCCCTTCCAAATGAGAACCCCAAATTTTTTCAAATCTATTTCACAGGAGATAAGCACCAACAAGCTCGACAGCACTATAATAATATCCCATACATTGGAGAAATTTTAGTGCTTGACATTCAGGGTATGCTGGAGGAGAAAAAGGAATATGTACGAAGCGCAAGAATGGTGACTGAGCAAATGACCAGTGAGGAACTAACAGTTGTCACCTTCGCCGACAGAAGACCAACCGCAGAGCATGAACGACAATTTAACGTTCCAGTCAATGAAGTTGCTGTCGTCATTGCTGGTCAGCAGTTCGAAAAATGAGACGTCATGCTATATCATCGTGATAATCGCCGACAACGTATCTGAGAGTCCAACCATGCGTTTGACACACGACAGCATCCAATCATGTTTTGTGAGGGAGAAGACAGATATCACTTCACGATTCCGCTATCAGATCCGACGACAGTTATTTCACAATAAACCAGCTATGGAAGGTCATTCCGACATGTACAACCAGGCGGGGGACGGGGGTGCGGCAGACTGCCAAACCCCCCCACTCCTGGCAACATTTTGAGGAAAAAAAATATGGGACTATTATTTACTGTTATTACCCTCGTCCAAAGAGAGGGTATTGCATTTGAGTCTATTTCATGTCAACATCGATTCATATTATAAAAACAATAAGGTCCATCCGACCAGGTGTTCAACATGTTTGTTTTGGCTGTGAAGACATAAAGTATACATCGACATTTTGTGTTCTGTGGCTTGATACAATTTCCACTAATGATCCACTTTAAATCCTCTTTTAAAGAATGCTGTTTTAAGATAAATCTTTGTGTTTGTCGTTTTTATTTACTTGACGCGTGTGTACATTTGCACGTGTATGTACTGTATGTATATAAGCTGTATTACCACAATGGCATTTGACAACACTGTGTTTTATTGGTTATTGGTTGTTATCTGTATATAGGGGTTTCAGAAAGTGGAATGGAGCCCTCCCAGGTCTCAAAGTATCTCCCTCTGTATGAGTGTGTTGTTGTTGTTGGTTGTTATCTCCACATGTAGGATCCAGAAAGTGGATGTTTGTGAAGAAGGAAAAGACATTGTGAATAATGTAGAAACATTATAAACGATGGAGAAACACATCCATCTCCATATGAGTGTGTGTTTGTGTGTGTGCACGCACGTATGTGTACGTGCAAGTTGCTGTTGTCTGCTCTCCCCACATGTGGGTGGCTTTCAGGAGGAGAAACATAGAACCACCACATCTCAAAGTATCTACCTCCATATGAATGTGTGTGTGTGTGTGTGTGTGTGTGTGTGTGTGTGTGTGTTGTTGTTGTTGTTGTTGATTGGTATTTACATATGTGGTTTCAGAATGAGGATTGGAGTCCTCCCAGGGTGGGCTCAAAGTATCCCCCTTCATTTCAGTAAGGGGTCACGATTCACGGACCAAGCTGTGATATTTTCTGTTCTCAATGTTTTGTGTTGAGGGCTCTATTCAGGATCGTCGCTGAGTCCCGGACAGCTTCCAACTGTAGTTCGTTTGTCGTAATATTCCCAGGGATGGTTTTTAATATATCTGTGAGGTTCTTTGTCATTATTCTCGCAGCTCCAACTATCACTGGTTCATCTTTGGCATTCTTCAGCTTCCAGGATATTTTCACTTCATTCTTGAGGTCTTGGTATTTGGTCATTTTCTTGATTTCTGCATCATTTATTGCAAAATCACTGGTATTCACACCTCAGTTAGCAATGCCTTCTTCACTCTTTTTTTTTTTGTAACCAAGTATGATATCTGGTTGCAATGCTTTATTTTCGATGTTCATGCTTGATTGGATTACTAGGTCATACGTGAGCGGTACTTCCATGTTTTCAGTCCATGCTTTTGGTGAATGTTCCCACTAATTTTCTGGAAATGGGATATAAAAGTTTTTGCAGATGTGTCAGCGGTTAACTTTACAAACTCTGTTGTCTCTTTGTGTGTACACCTGTTCTGACATGAGTTTTTTTATTTGTGTTCAGTCATTAAGCATAATATATCACTCACTTTGCTAACGCCACCTCCAACCCTCACCTATCTCTTCTTTTTTTCCTCTCTCTCTCTCTCTCTCTCTCTCTCTCTCTCTCTCTCTCTCTCTCTCTCTCTCTCTCTCTCTCTCTCTCTCTCTCTCTCTCTCTCTCTCTCTCTCTCTCTCTCTCTCTCTCTCTCTCTCTCTCTCTCTCTCTCTCTCTCAGTCCCCTCTCCAAATAAAATGCAGCACTCTCCTCCCACACCTCTATCACTCTCTCACTGTCTCTGTCCGCCTGTCTGTCTCTCTCACACCACTCCCTCCTGCAGTGTATAGCAATGTTTTGTGAGGCGTCGCTCTCTCCACCTCCACCCCCTTCCTCGCTCTTCTCCCCTTCCTAGCTTCCCCTTCTTCACCCAATCCTCACTTCACTTCCCTCCTCTCCCCTCCCTTCCCTCTGCCCTCTCTGCCTCCCCTCTGTCTCCCTCCACTCCCCCTCTGTCTCCCTCAACCATTTCCCCTTCACACCCCCTTCAGCAAAGCGACGGGTTGTATTTGCTAGTTGTGAATAAGGAAGAAATGTTTACATATTAATTATGAAAAAACAATATTCACATATGAATAAGGAAGAAATGTTCACATGTTGTTAAGTTTGTGGGATAGATGGAGGAATTTCATGGTGAAGATAGGATTGTTTTGCATAGCATGGTCCGTGGAAAAGTAGGAGACACCTTGATGTAAATGAAGTAGGGAAAACTGCGAGATTAAGATTGTTTATGTGTCATCACACGGGAGTGGTGCCGTGTTAACGAGGAAGGGTTTAAGGCTAGTTTCTCCCAGTATGTGATTGTCCACTGTGACCTTTAACTATGCTTTTGCATTTACAAGGCCGACAATTAAAGAATCACATTTTACAACAATAACTACTACAACAACTACAACAACTACAACAATGGCCGACCCAGCTGCTGATGGAGTCCGAACACAATCGGCAAACAAAATCCTGCCCCCAGGATACGTAACCAGTAGGCCACGCCCCCCGGGGTTGGTGATTGGGTGGGGAATGTAAAAGAAGAAGGGGCTAGAGAGACAAGATGGTGTTTGGAAGTGAAGAATGAGGCTCTGGTCCCTCTCAGAATGATGAAATAGCAGCGCAATTCTCGTTGTTCGTGTTGTGTGAACTTGCTCGCATGCTGGAGCAGGACTCTAGCCATTGACTGTTTAGCTGGGTCGCAAAGTTTGTGTGCTTTGGGAGGAGAAGAGGAGCGTGTCTCTCAGCAACAACTCGGCAGTCTCCTGTTGTATGCTCGAGGAAGAAGGCGGTGCCATTTGCTGTAAGAGGACCTGGTGCTGTGAGAGGAGTGGTGTGGCAATCTCGATCATGAGAGGAAACTGTATGGGAATTTGTGGGCCCCTGGCATTGAAGACCATCCGCACGAATTACCTCACATAAGTGACTACAGAGAGCAACTTCACGCCATTTTTGTGCGTTTCCCACGCAGTGCTTCGAGGCTCATTGACTGTGAGGCTCCTAAAAGGCCATCTCTGGAAGCAAAGCTGAGTACCGGCATAAAGGGAGGAGTTTCTTTTATTTCTATCTTTCTCCTTGTCTGTTTTTTGTGACCGAGTGGAGATGTCTCAAATTCGGCTTAGGTTTACCTCGTGTTTCATTTTCAATCTTGATTTATTTTCATTAATACTCATTGATTGATGTACATTAAACCATTATTTATTCAATTTACTTATGTTCATCTATTTGTTGTGCATTCGAGAATAAACCCTTGAGTTTCCGTTTTGATAAACGCTTTTGTTGGTTCCCATCCTGCATGCGCCATAATCTTCAAGGATCTTGGCTCTTCGCCTACAAGGTAAAATCGCTCGGCTATCCGTCCAGGTTGAAGTTAATCGGCCTGAAAACGACAATATGAATAATGAAGACAATGTTTACATATGAATAATAAAGAAACAATTTTATACACACACTAATAAATGTGTGTGTGTGTGTGTGTGTCTCCTAAAAAACTCCAAAACCATGAAACCTAGCAGTCTGAAACATCGAATGCACACGAAGAAAACTCCAAGGAAGTGCATAACTGAAAATTAGATGTTTGGGTAATTTAAAAACACCCCTTTTGAAGATAAAATTATAATTAACGGACTTATTTAATTATATCCTTCATCAGGTGCAATCCGCAGCCACCTCACTCTCAGGGGTCTGAAGGTGTATCCTGGATGACCTCACCGGGGTCTGAAGCCGCCAAGTTTTTTGGCCTGCTAAACCGTGCCTTGACTTTGAAAAGCCTGCAACGATTTCTTCACGATAGTGTTTTTTTCCCTTTCCTCATTCATATTATCGAATGCCTGTTCATCATAGTTACAAATCGATGTATACTTTGCTTTTGTAAGTGCTGGGTACCCATCGCTATTGTCAGGTCAGGCGAGATCAGATCTGTGACTTGCTGCAGGTATCACGTAAACCTGCACTAACCAGTTCCATGGTCGAGACATCGGTGACAAAACCGTCTCCCCCACCAGGTTTTCAGGTGAGGAGGGTGTATGATATGGACACCCAGCAGGATGAAGAACAAAACCTGTCAAATGGCGGAGGAGCTCCTTGTTAGCCAATGGCCATCCATATTGAGTGCCCAACTGTGTCTGCAGACATCATCCTGCAGTTGGGTTACTTCTTATTAGGAGGTTGGTGGCAGGATTTGCACTCCGGCAACCGGAAAACCCTTCATTCCGCAAAACATTCCAGAAGCGTAAAAAAATCTGAAAACCCACTCCGTGGGAGTACCTCCTGTGCAGCTTCCCTTTGCAGGGCAGCTCCCCAGGTGACGGGATTGGGGCAAATCCTTCGGGACCCCCAATCTTTGATGATAGGACGGAAACCACGGCGTAACATTCCTAGCTCAGTTTGTGGGAGAGAGTGTCGGGGTGGTACTGAGGTGTCGTCCACCAGATGACAGTCTCCTTGGGTTAACCTGAGGTGGTCCCTTCAGGTGGGTGTCTGGAATGTCCGATCCCAAAGAGAGGTTGATCACCTGTCTCTGTTATCATCTGAGCTGAAGCGTTTGGACATCGGAATTGCAGCACATTCTGAGGTTCGGAGACCGGATTGTGGCGAGATCATGGTGGGTGGTTCCACATACTATTGGTCTGGTCACTCTGATGGTTACCATGCTCAAGGAATTGCTATAGCTGTGTCCAATAAGCTGACTCCAATGATAATTGAGGTAACCTCGGTCAATGAGTGTATTATGAGACTA